>NC_050531.1:16933121-16970892 GCF_002922805.2 Oryzias melastigma
CACAATGAACAGCAGGAGAAGACAGATTCCACCTGATATCAACAAGATCAGCAGCAGGGACTCTGGAAGACACAATTGTTGCACAAAACAAGTCAAGTCAAATCACAGTTTAAAAAAAATGTTAGAACTTTTTTTAATCTGAAACCTAAAATGTAACTCGAACATAACACACATTCAGATTTAGAAAGACTGCACAGCTAATGTTCAGTACATACGTGTTTTTCTTCTACTGTTCACGCACAAATGACCAGAGAAGATCCATGAAATTTATTAGTAGCTTTAAGGAACCTTTCCACAAAGTCAAAGGCCAACGTTTCTTTTAATGATCTGTAGACTCCAATGAGTCCACATCCTGAATGATGGAACACAACTGATTTAGATAGTCAGTTCAAGCAGTCCAGACAGAGCTGAAAAACTGGCAGGGTTATAGCTCTTGAAGACCAGTGTTGGCCAGCCCAGACCTGAGATGGCGATGTGGGATGTGGAAAAGAATGAAGTAGTGATTCATCCCCTACTTCATCATCTTTAACCTTACTGTCTGAGACAGTTTCTTAACATCTTTGCTGTTTGTAATTTCGTGATGATAACTCTTTTTTATGGCAATAGTCAGTCTTAGCCTTGTATTACCGTTTAAATAGGCTATTGATCTCTGAATGCCTCTGATATTCAACTAAAGCAGAGAGAGTTTTCTGTTTTTCTTAGAATAGTTAATTGACTTTGGATCAGGTCAGTAAGCCAGTGGATGGAAGGTGTAGCTTTAGCAGGCCCAGACTTTAGCCTAAATTCTGTCTAGGCAAATATATAGAGTAGTGAAGAGATAAATAATAATAAAAAGTACTGTTTTTGGAGAAGTGAGCCCAGTGATTTAACCTTGTGCTATCTTTTTGGGTTTCAGATGACTGGGTCAGAGTTCACCTTCACTTCACATTTTGCTTGAATTAAAGGTTCAAATTATTCATCCGTGCCTGTTGATCCATGTCATGCATTTCTCTCTCCAGGAGATCTTGGCGACTATCTCGTTGTCCGTTACGTGCCTTTTCCTGTCGGAAATTTTCCACGAGTTGTAACAGTGGGGATAGCTTAGCTTGAAGCTCCAGCAGAGCAGTTAGCTTAGCCTAATTCAGAAAAGCAATGGAAAGTTTTCCTTGAATATCCGTGGGTGCGATTTTGAGCTCTGTAAAATTGGCTTCAAAGTTTTTCTTTGGTGCCATGTTCAACTCTCCTTGTTGCAGTAAAAATACTTTAAAAGATGAAGTGGAGGAGAGCTGGAGGCTCACGTCTGCTGCTCGTGACCCAGAACCAGAAGCCTCTGCTGAGCGGTTTTCTCTTGTGGTGTGACCATTCTTAAGGAGTGTCTCCCTTTGCACTGTCAGACAACAGCATGAATATGTTGGAAGTCCATTGTGGATTTAAACAACATAATTTTGTTTGAGTCTTGGGATTTCTAGGTTTGGAGACCACTCTCACAAGGGCAGTATGACTTTAGCAAGGACTGTATTTTGATTCACAACTTTACTGTTATAGTTAACAATAAAGGAAGATCAAAATGAACAGTTTTTCTAATAAACTCATCACCACTACTAAAAAATAAATTTGATTTAAATCTGACATACCTTTAACAACAAGAGTGATGGATGCTGACTCAGGAGAGGTGAACGTGAGTGAAGATGAGTTGACCTCGTACTCACAGCTGTAGCTACCCTGGTGTTTAAACTCTGCCACGGGAAAGGTGAAGGAGGCCGAGTTGTCGACAGCTGAGCGGTTTTCTCTTGTGGTGTGGCCAGAGAATAACAGGAAAAAATTACCCTGAGGAACTTCACCAGGAATAAAGCAGATGAGGGTAAAGCTGTGACCTCTGGTAATCTCTGCTTCTCTTGGACCCCAGACTAAGTCCACACCAAGAGATGAGAGTGAGATACGAGGCATCTGCAGTTTCACTACAACAACACAGAACACAAGATTAACGAACATGCAACAATTTTGTCCACTTGTTTTTAGTGCAGGGATAGGCAACTCCAGGGCTCAAGGGCCGCATTTTCTGTTTGATTTCCAGATGTCCAAGCCTCACTCGTGACTGATTACCTGGTTCAGGTGTGCCCAGCCAATTACAACACGCCAGAGCAGAATATGTTGGAAAACATGCACGTGGCCCACAAGGCCTGGAGTTACCCATCCCTGGCCTAGTGAGTTCAGTGTTTTGAATGTTTAGATTTTCTTTCTGTATAAGGTGAAAAAAAATAATTTATAGGGCCAGACAAGGTTGGGGCATTTTTTTATGTAGCAGTTTTTTTTTTAAAGACCCGCTTCAATGAAAATTACGTTTTGAGTTTTTTTTTTTTTGTTGTTGTTTGTTTTGTTTTTACACGTTTTTGTACATTTTCAGAATAAATTTAGATTAAAATTACAATTTTAAGTTTCTATTTCATAGTGCTGTCATGCTATTTATTTTTCGTACATTTAATTAAACATGACTTGTAAATAATTAACCTAATTTATTGCTGTGAAAAGCCTTCCTTTGAGGTATTTCCATTTAAAATTGTGATATATTAATAGATCAAAATGCTACTCTTGAACTGCCCTCTGATTTATGGAACCTGGACTCGTTCCCCCAATTATCTAAAATCTAAAAATCTAAATTTTCAGACTTATTTTCAGACATAATTAATTTTGTAATTTAAGCATATTTTTAAAACCATTTTATGAATATAACTTTTGTCTTAATCCTGTAGTTGTTCTATGTTTTGTTTCTCACTTTTAAGGCAACCTCGGGTGCCCAGAAAGGTGCCATCTTAATAAAACGTATTATTAATATTATTTATATGGCAGCTTGAAATTTTCTTTTATTATAACAGATTTCCACCCTTTACACCATCATTTTTTTTTCTCAATATCGAACAATTAAGGAAAAAAAAATTACGTCAGGAATGTTCTACTTTAACATACTGCATTGCCATCCCTATCCCCAATCACCCTAACCTGCTGCATGACTTTCCCCCTCTGTCTTGCTAATCTGTACAGGTCAGCCTCTCCCTCCTTACTACCCAACCTAGTGTACAAGTCATCATAAACCCATTATTTGGCCTTTAACACCTCTACTTTCACCTTATGTTGCCTCTCCCAGTACTCCTGTCTGCTATCATCAGTACTCTGAATGTAAAATATAACAGTCAAACATGTTAGTGGTAGTGTGATAATATTAAGAGGTTTTCTGGCTTCTGGAACAGAAAATGTTAAAAATACTGAAACCAGGAGTTAGGTCTGTTTTACATAGAAAACCCATGTTCATTGCTAAATGCTCATTATGACTTGGCTATTGCACCAAAACAATAAAACAATTTAACAAATACAATATTTGGAACCATAGAAAAATAAAATTTTTGAAAATCTGTTTGATTTTAAGGTCCAAATTGGCGAGGCAATAGTTCAACATGTTTGTTACGAACTGCAGAGCCTCGTTCTTCACACCTTAGAGCAGTTACAAGTTGCATCCTGTCTGCACGCAAACTTCAAATTACCACAGTGCTGTGGCTGAAAAGAAGAACTCTACTTTTTGTTCATTTACTAACCACAGAGGAGGAACTTCTTGCAAAAATGCAAACGCAAAACAGCAGAAAGGTTTACTTTAGAAGCCAAAGGAAAAAAAGTTTATACTTTTTTTTTTGTTCATATTTCTGCAAAAAGTCAGTTGGCTTAAATTTTCATCAAGATCTATCTTCTTCCTATTTAGTCTTTATAATCCCACTCCTAGTATCATTTTCTCTTTATTTATGTTTTTGCCATTTTTAGATCAAATACAAAAAGTATGTTGTTTTTTAGAACATAGTTTCTGCAATAGTTCATCATAAATTCATGTGTGGAGTAACCCCATCTACCCTCCATCATTCATGTATTTATATTCTCTCCCAAAGCTCCTCACACTCCAATGTAACATTACAGCTGCAACAAAAATTGGAATTATTCAGTTGTCCAGTTTTGAGCCAGATACCAACTCAGCATTTAATCGTCTACAAGTGGATGCCTCAAAATGGAGCAAGGCAATAAGCTTTTTTTCAACAGCATTTTTTATCTGCTCCTGATTCACAACAATTTAAATAAGGAAATCCTGAGTAATGCAATTTTAATCTTAAATGTGTCTATCATGACAAAATGTCTACAAGAACATGTTGAAAGGCCTTAAAACCCAATTTTCCTTGAAGTGGGTCTTTAATTTCTAAAAAAAAAAGGAGATCAAGTTTTTCTCACCTGTAACCGTCACAGTCAGTGTGTCGCTGATGGGTGAAGAGAACATTCGACCAGAAAATGTTTTGTTGTACTGACACTGGTACAATCCAGTATGACCAAAGTTCACCCTAGAGATGTCGAAAGTTGCAGTACCATCATCAAATTTGGATTGATTTCTGATGTTTCTTGCATTGTTCTGGAAAAAGAAGATTCCTTCCGAGAGTTCAGATGATGTGGAACACCTGATTCTGAGTTCCTGACCCCAGGGGACCTCTCCAGCAAAATCCATGGAGATGGACGGCTTCAGGAGACTTTCTGAGGAACATTTGGGTAAAGCAAATTTAAACATAGATTATTGTGATTTTCAGTAAAGACGGGACACGAGTGGAAATGATACAGAGACTCAGCTGAAAAGATTTGCAGAAGATGACTGCATCTCAAACGCTGATGCTACGTACATACCAGACATTTGATGCACATTCATGAACTCGCTTAACTCAGATTTTTCAACGTGCTTTCACTGGAGTGTCACTACCTTGTTCTAGTGTGTGAACTAACAGTTGGAAGCTGGACACATAAACTCAAGAATTTTGAATGCGCAGACCCAAAATCCACATATACACTCGTTTAAATAGACGTTCCTTTGAAAGCCGTTGTTTGATTGCACGTTGCTGAGGCCGGTATGAATGTAGTCTTTTGCACAGCAGCATGTGAGCAACAGCAAATAATTTCTATAAAACTATAACAGAGTAATTTTGACATTACTCACCTGAACAGATGACGCCTGCATCTTTATTGTGACTACAGTTATGCGTTTTCCAACCTCCACAGTCTCTGAGGGAGTTTTCATTGCCTAAACACACAATATCACTCAGACAGATTTTGCCTGATCCTTGACCAAAAAGAGCGGATCCTGGAGCATATAGAGCGGTTTCACAGGACAACTGTCTGCAGGCCACATTTGCATCGTTTAGATCCCAGTTATTATCCCAGATTGTTTTCCACGATCCATCGTGTTGGACTTCAACCCTTCCAGAGCACCGAGTTGATCCAGACCCAGCAAGCCTGATCTGATCTAAAAACACATCACAAACATGTATGTTTTTTTTCCTATACAGTGACAGAAAGATATGAAGAGGAAAAGACAGGAGGAAGGACTGACCCGAGGCAAAAGAGCTCCAGATACAAGAGACTGAAACATTAGAAACAAAGATATTTCTGTTAAATTTATAACAAATTAATCAGGTAAGTAAAAGAAACAGTTTCTCAAAGAGGAATTTACAGTAAGCTAAGTACTTACATAAACTCAGAAGGTGAAGCTTTCCTTGCTGCTTGCTGAGCATGGCTGACATAAATCTACCATGTGAGCAAGTTGTAGAAACATGAAAGACTGAAGCACACAAGAGAGCAAAGATATATTTCTTGCTGTTTAACGGAAACTTCCTCTTTCTGAGAATGTGTCTCATAGCTTCTGTTTTCTTAAAAAGATACAGTGTCTCTGAAACCCAACATGCTTTGAATATTCAACCCTTCAAAGGACCCACATCTTCCAAAACCAACTTTTTTGAGCTTTTAATTGTATTATAATGTTCATTCTATTAATATAAACAACTCCAACGCAGTATTTTGATCCAGTCACGCATTTCTGACATTCCTCTAAAAACCTGCGCTCTAAGCACCATCCATTCCCAACCCACAAAAATGACCGGGCTCTCACAAGCTGACATCACAAAGTCGAGCCAACACTCGCACTCCGCGAAGCTGTGATCAGCTAGCTTTGTGAGCTCATACACAGGTGTGCAGATGCCGTTATGTCAACGAGTGGGGTAAAGAACAGCCAAGGTTAGCAGACCCAAGAGAGCAAAAAGAGTGTCTTTATTTTCTTAGAAAAAAAAGGAGCTTTCATGATGAGGGGGAACCTCTGGTCCACTGGGGCGTAGGCTTCTGGTCCACTGGGGCGTAGGCTTCAGGGCAGAGTTCAGGAGTGTTGGGTTGAATCTCTAGGACTTCAACCTATGATCACATCACCCCTGTCCTCCAGCAATTGCACTGGCTCCCAATTACATCCAGAATTCAGTTCAAACTCCTCCTTCTGACTTTTAAAGCCCTCCATAATCTGGCACCTCCTTAAATCTCTGATCTCCTCCAAATTTACTCCCCCTGTCGTTCTCCCCGGTCATCTTCTTCTCTCCAGCTCTCTCTACCTCCTGCGTGCATGGTCACTATGGAGAGCCAAGCCTTCAGTCTGTCGGCTCCCAAACTCTGGAACTTTCTCCCACCTGAACTCCGCAATATTGTCTCCCTACCAATTTTCAAATCCCATCTAAAAACTCACCTGTTTAAATCTGCCTTCTCAGTTTGATTTTCTGTGTATTCTTGCTGACTTATTATTATTATTCTTTTTTATATAATTTTATTTTGCTCTGTTTTTATGTCTATTTATTCTGTTTTATCATGTACAGTGTCCTTGGGTCACATGAAAGGCGCTTTTAATAAAATGTATTTTTATAATTATTATTATTAATCCTTCCTCGTGAGTCCTGAGGTTGAAACAGTCCAAATCCAAAACAAAAGAGATCCAAACAGAAAGTCTCCTCAAAAACAGGCTTTGAAACAAATGACTCACAACTCAGGAAGGGACCAGGGCTGAGAGCAGGACTGCAGGATCACGGGCTGAGAGCGGGGCGTTGAGAGCAGGGTGTTGAGAGCAGGATCGCATGATCACAGGATTGCAGGATCACAGGATCGCAGGATCGCAGGATCGCAGGATCGCAGGATCGCAGGATCGCAGGATCGCAGGATCGCAGGATCAGACATTTAGGCGATGAGACGATCCAGCAGTGAGTGGGGAGAAGGAGCAGGCTTTTAAAGGCTGCAGCACAGGTGTATCCACTGACCTGCTAATGAGCACAGAGGAGCAAACTGGCAGAGCTGCAGCAGGTCATGACACGTTATGTTATAATACAGTATAGCGATGGCCAAGAAATGCTCATTTGATTTAGTGTTTAAACTTTGTGCCTGCATACTCCTGCCACGTGAGGCTGGGCATTGTCGTCCATTAGGAGGAAACCAGGACCTACTGCACCAGCGTAGGGTCTGACAATGGGTTCAAGGATTTCATCTGGATACCTTATGGCAGTCAGAGCACCATTTCCTAGGCAGTAGAGGTCTGTGCGTCTCTCCATGGATATGCCTCCCCAGACCATCACTGACCCACCACCAAACCTGTCATGTTGAACCACGTTGCAGGCAGCATAACGTTCTCCTTGTCTTCTCCAGACTCTTTCACGTCTATCACAGGTGCTCAGGGTGAACCTGCTCTCGTCTGTGAAAAGTACAGGGCGCCAGTGGCGGACTTGCCAATTCTGGTGTTCTTGAGCAAATGCCAGTGGAGCTCCACGGTGCTGGGCAGTGAGCACAGGGCCCACTACAGGACGTGGGGCCCTCAGGCCACCTTCATGAAGTCTGTTCCTGATTGTTTGGGTAGAGACATTCACACCAGTGGCCCTCTGGAGGTCATTCTGTAGGGCACGAGCAGTGCTCAGCCTGTTCCTCCTTGCACAAAGGAGCAGGTATCGTCCTGCTGAGGGGTTGAAGACCTTCTACGGCCCTGTCCAGCTCTCCCAGAATAACCATCAGTCTCCTGAAATCTCCTCCATGTTCTGGAGATTGTGCTGGGAGACGTATTAAACCTTCTTGCTGCAGCACGTGTGGATGTGCCATCCTGGAAAAGTTGGATAACCTGTGCAACTTCTGCAGGGTTAAGGAATCTCCTCATACTGCCAGTAGAGATAATTATCAAGCCAAAATCAGCACGAGTGGAAAACCAGACAAAAAAGATCAAGAGGGAGAAACTTGAAATGACCTCCACATGTAACACCAGTCCTGTTTGGAGGGTTTTCTAATTGTTGCCACTGAAGTGCACCTGTTGTTAATTCCATGAACACCAATACAGCTGAAATTGATTAACGAGGCCCTCAGCTGATTAACCAACCAGAAAATTATCAGACAGGTTTAATTCAATCCATGCCAGGCCCAATAAAAACAGTGTTCATTTAATTTTTGTGAGCAGTGTATGAATATCACTTTGGATCACTAAAAAACAAATTCTTTTTTAAATGTGAATTTTTTCCTAGGCGCAAGCAAAACAACTGAAATCCTGAAGCTCCGCCTGCTACTGCATGTGGGTGCCGCCCATTTCATGACATCCTCCCAGAGCCATTGACAGCATCTCCTCATTTCTCAGACAAAAATAAACATCCAACTCCATCCATTCCAAAAGATGGATGCCCATACCATATATCGGCCCTTATCAGCCCCGGCCATTATTACACTTGTTCACAACACAAATACACTCATCTGCATGACTGTGCCTGATGGGGGGTGGGGGTGTCTTAAAGGAGCCTCGCATCTAAAGTAATGAACACCTGTTTGAGATGGAATTTATTGAAGACAGTACACAAGATACATGGTATTCTGCCCCTAAAATACAAGTTTTTTTTTTCCGATCACCACTAGCTCTGTGGAGAAATTGGGTGTTGATGTGACTGGAGGTGGTGCAGTCTTCCTGAAATGGGCTGTCTCACATTCTTTATAGAGAGGAATGAACAGTATAAAACATCTAAAAGCTCAAAAAGTTGTTTTTTTTATGGCATGGCCACTTTAAAGAAAGAATGAATAGGGCTATGTGATGGCATTTTGCTTAAAGAGATCCTTCCATTAATGAGAGCATTGCAGATGAAATTTGGCCGGATCTTCAAGCATGAAAATAATCTTAAACACATCATCCGAATAAAGAAAAAGTGGCTACGCAAAAAGGATTTTGAGTATCTGAAATAGCGTAACCAGACTCTGGACTTCAATACAACTGAGAATTTATAGAAGTTGTTGGTGACGACCCAAAACATCCAAGATAATGGGAGGATCTACAAGGAGGAATGGACCACAATTTAGGGACCATAAAAAAAGCATAAAATTATTTGTTTCCTTTTTTAAGATGGTCCCACATCAGGTAAGAATGGCAGGCAAATGTGATAATATTTGTAACCAAGCATTTTCTAACTGTACCACCTCATTGACTCTGGCAAACTGTGTACCTCAACCAACCTTGCCCAACTGTATAGCTGGATTGGCTCCAGTGGCAAAGGGACCCCAGGAAGGAATCTGAAGGTTCTGAAGATGGATGGAAGCTGGATGAAACAAGGCATTTTTTCCATTTGAAATGTGTTTAACGTACAGGAGTCTCAAAAGTGGGGGAACCAAACACAATGGAAAATCCTAAAATGGATCCAGATCACACCACATATGACATACATTTGTTGGACAGGCAAAATTTCATTATAAGTAATTGTTATCATCATTGGTTTCTTTGTCCTTCTTCTTTGTTTCCTCTTCTTGTCTTTTACTCTAAAAACATTTGTCCCATCAAAAACTGCACAATTCACCATCATTTCTTTTTTTCCTTTTGTCCTTTATCTGTTAAGTTTTATAAAAGGTTTTCTTCTGACGAATTTTCATATTTTATTTCACAATTCCCATCGTCCTCTCTGGTGAACCCTGAAACAGAAAAGCACAGTCGAGTTGCCTTTCAAGAAAATGCTCAACTTAAATATTTTGTTGCATGATGAAAACGTACTCTGGAAAAGAACCGCTGGGAGTTTTCTTTTCCTGTAGATGAGACAGACCAGGAACAAGACAAACAGTAGCAGGAGCAGGATTCCACCGAATACTGCATAGGTCTGCAGCAGCAAAGACTCTGAAAGAGACAATATGTTTAATTTCTGTGATTTCAGCAGAAATGTTTCATTTTCTTGATGGAACACTATTTAAAATGTATCGTTCTTAGGGTGGTCAAAACCTAATCGAAACAATGGTTGATAAAGAAGCAGTTGTTGCTTGTTCTTCACCTTCAACATGTCATCAGCTTTTCACTGGTTCACACGGGTGGTTTGGCAGAGAGTTTTACACTGGATCTCTTACCTGACATAACCCTGTATTTTATATAGGCTGAGCTTGTGGTCAATTGCATAAGTTTATCTATACTTACGTTTAACAGCAACAGTGATGGGTGCTGACTCAGCAGAGGTGAATGTGCGTCCAGACAGGGTGACCTGGTACACACAGCTGTAGTTGCCCTGGTGTTCAAAGTCTGCCACAGGAAAGGTAAAGGAGGCTGAGTTGTTGACTGATGAATTGCTGTTTGTCATGTTGGAGCCGGAAAAGATGAGATAGAATTGATTCTGAAGAGATTTGGAGTTAACGGAGCAGGTGATGGTAAAGCTGTGACCCCTAGTGACATCCACTACTCCAGGACCTCGGACCAACTCGGCACCAGGGAAAGTAATGGAGATGTTGGGTATCTGTAGGCTCACTGTGAAAACACAAAACAATGAGTTAATATGCAGTGATTCAGATCAGTAAATATGAGACGAAGCCAACTAATCTGAATGAGGTGTACATAATATAGGGTAGGGTGGCATGAAGGTCAAAATCCAGAATTTTTGTCCTGTAATTTCTTACTGGCTAGCTTTAATAAAGAGAAAAAACTAGTTTAAAATCCCAATTTCCCACAGCTTTGTAATAGATTAAATATAAAGCCTTTATTATGTCCATAAATCACATTTCTGTTCATATAGATGTGTGAAGCAGTCGTTATTATTTTCAGTTTATATTAAAAAATGATACTCCACAGTCAAGACTCACTTTCAAGTTATGTTTTGTGATCCTGATGTTCTTAAGTGGTCTGAATGCTATAATCAAACCTGCTTGCAGTGTCTATGAAGCTGGAATACTTTTGCTAGAGGATGAAGACCAATTGACATTCTCAATGTTTCAGACCAATCTCCCCCAACTGTCTGTGTTTCTCTACATCAACCCTTGTGCTATCATATGGGGTCCAGTTATTGATGTGTGATCCCTCCCATGACAAAGGTGGACAGGATGTTATGTCTGCCAAAGAATTCTCACAAATGGCTCACAGTTGTATTGGGAGTCAATCTCATGACTGTCTAAACAAAGGAAGTTTGCTTTTAGTTATAATATTTATTTTGTCCTAAGTCTCATATCAGCAATAGGAGTATCATGTAAGGATTGCACCTCTTTGGTTTGGTTTTGTTTGTTTTATTTCTTGGTTCTGGTCATATCCTGAATTGATTTATCCCCCTGTCAGACTCACCAGGTTTTGTCATCACCCATGCCTGTCATGCTTTGAAAATTCAAAATTTTGTTATATTCAAGTTTAATATTTACATGTTTTTCTTCTAAAGAACTAATGGACTTTGGCAGTAAAAGAAGTGCTGCTCTATAAAATCAGCCCCCAGTGGTCATTTTATGATCTGCGACTGCTTAGAATCTGGGAACAGAATGTAAGAGCTTGGTCAACACATCTGTTTAACGTTACTTACGTTGAACACCAATAGAGATGGGTGCTGACTCAGCAGAGGTGAATGTGCGTCCAGCCAAAGTGATCTGGTACACACAGCTGTAGCTGCCCTGGTGTTCAAGCTCTGCCGCAGGAAACGTAAAGGAGGCTGCATTGTTGACTGCTGATATGTTGCTTGTCATGTTGGAGCCAGAAAAGACCAGGAAGAATAGTCCTTGAGGATACTGAGAGTTGATGGAGCAGGTGAAGGTAAAGTTATCACCCCTAGTGATCAGGATTTCTTTAGAACCCAACCCTCTTCCAGGAGACGAAAGTGAGATTTTGGGAATCTGTAGTCTTACTGTGAAAATACAAAACAATGAGTTAATTCACAGCAAACTAGATTATTAAATATGAGATTAAGCCAACTAATCAGGAAGTTAGTGCCTTATGAGGGATAGGTATCCTTGTTTTCTATCTTCAAGACTTTCCTGATTGTGTGATTCTTACCGGTGACAGACACTCTGACTGAGTTGCTGACTGGAGAAGAGAAATTTTGATGCGGCCCTCTCTTCTGAAAGCGACACTGGTATGACCCTTCATGATCAATGTCAGCTTTATAGATGATGAAGTTGGTAGACTTTGAACCTGAAGGTGGAGTTTTCCTATAGGATCTCTTGTCATTCATCAGGATGAAGGTTCCACCAAGGATTTGAGGTTGAACTGAACAAACGAACCAGATTTCCTGACCCCATGAAACAACGGCAGAACTCACAGTGAGGATGGGCTTTGAGAATTTAACTGGAAAAATGGAGAAGATAAGAAAAAACATAGTGAGAGCCTGACCCCTACTTTAGGGTTTGCTGTGCTTTAAATTAAAAGAATTAAAAAGTGATTCTCATCTGAAACAGTGATATTAAGAGGGTCACTTAGGGGAGAAGTAAACGTTTCACCATCAACAGTTTTCTTGTACTGACACTGGTACAATCCATCGTAATCAAAGTTCACTTTAGAGACGGTAAAAGTTCCAGTGCGACTTGAAGTACTTAGTGTCTGTCGGAAGGAACCCGGGCTCTTCTGGAGAATAAATGTTTTTGTTGAAGGTTCAGCTACAGCAGAACAGGTGATTCTTAGTTCCTGCCCCCAGAAAACCTCATCAGTAGGAACCATGGAGATGTTGGGCTTCACAATACGTTCTGTGGAATGATTGGTTAAAGCAACATTTTTACTGATGTAGCATCTTCTTCTGACATTAAAAAAGAAACCAGTTACAGTTCTAGCTGACATTTTTTATTTTATTCAACATTAAAACAATCTGGTGCCAGTACCAAAGATTTTTTAGTCATGGCTAATTTGTAAAATGCGATTTGCGTGGCAGCATTGGCTAGATCAATTGTAATCGATGGTACAGGGACTCTCTGAGGCGAATTGAAGCCCCGCAGCGCAATATGATGTTTTCAGTGACTCGATCAGCGGGTAGAATACAAGTCCAAAGCGAGTGTTTTTGTCAAGAACTTTCATTTATTTCCTTTACCTGTTTAAACCACAAGTTCCCAGAGTTCATCCAGCTACTTTTGGGCGAAGGCGGGATGCACTCTGGGCAGATCAGCGGTTTTTGCTCCCACGACGGAGCTCATTTGTTCGATATGCCGGCAGAGAGAGAGAGATGCTGCAGGTTCAGAGGCTGCTGGCTCCGGCCTCATTGAGGCATTTATAAAAAGGAAAACGCTTTCCTAACATTATTTTCCCCCCTTGGATTAATACGAAACAGAGAGCCTTCAAGCTCAGCCACAGAAACACAGTGGAAACGGCTGTCATACAGACACAGCCCCTGTATTGGGAAAAACTATTAATAATAATCATAACCCAAACATGGAGACACGATGACCTATGTTTTTGTGGAGCTCTCCAAAATAAATAAACCTTATTCGTCAACATTGTGTGTCTTCCATTTATTCTAAGTGAGATATCCACAGACAGAGGTGGTAGCTCCTCCCACATGTGGCCGTGGCGCCAGGGAAACATTTTTTGACAGGCGGTGAGCACCAAATTTGCCGTACGATGAAAGAGGGGCAGGGCACGCAAATTTATCGCGCAAATCACTTACAGTGTGAAAGCACCTTAACACTCGTCCCTAGAGGAGCCCTTACAGAAATCATAGATGAACAATGTAAAAAATACCAAGAATGCCAGCGATAAATAGTTAGATGGTCAAAAGATGACTAGAGAAAGTACTCATTTATATGCTCCACATGAACATGTGATATGTATGTGCCAACATCATGACAGACATTGGGCAGTTCATTTAAGTACATGCAGAAAAGAATTGGCCCCAGCATGGTTCCCTGGGGGACTCCGGTTGTTATTTTACCAGAGGCAGATCTTACTTTAGCTATTATGACATATTGTTCTCGTCCTTGCAAGTGAGACGCAAACCATGAAAATGCCTGATATGAGATATTAAAAGTCGCCAACTTAGAAATCAGAAGGTTGTGGTTTACTGATTCAAAGGCTTTCTTTAAGTTCAGGAATACAGCACCAACGCTATTTTTATTTTTTTTTTTGTCAAGCGACTGCACAGCAATTTCCAATAAAGTGCACAGAACAGACTCAGTTGAATGGTTCTGTCTAAAGCCATAATGATGTGATACTAAACATTTAGTTAATTTTTCCAAGACTATTTTTTCTAATACTTTTGACATAACTGGAACTAGACTAATTGGTTGCTAATTACTGACATCTGTTCTATTTCAGGACTTTAAAAACATGCTTGACTAATGATTGTTTTTCCAGGTATCTGGAAATCTTCCAGTTTTAATAGAGACATTTATGATATGAGTCAATGAGTCATCAAGACGTGAGCATATTTCTTGAGCAGTGTTGTGTCTATGATATATTTATCTTTTGAGAAAGTATTATTAAGGTCTTCCATGTCTTTCATCAACCCTAGTTGATCTACTTCTTTAATGTGGAAGGAATTGTTAATTGAAGCCAACATTGTTGATGAGTTATGTTCAATACCATAATATGGGAATTTAGAGGTAGAATCAATGAAAAATGTGTTGAAAGCATTGGTAACTTGACAGGGTCTATATCGGTTTTGAAATTTAGCTCATTTTGACAGAATGTTTGTAAGCAGATGGAATGTGGTTTATATACAACAAAAATATTTAAATTCCCTCTAGATTAGAAATTGTACACTCAGCTAAAGAGGTCTAACATGATTGACTCTCAAATTGAGTCTTGCACAGCAGCATGTGAAAAAATCATATTGAATTTTCATAAAACTCACAATAGGAAGTGTCCTCACCTGAACAGATGACTCCAGCATCTTCACCATGATTACAGTTGTGTGTCCCATAACCGATGTGACTACAGTTAGTTAATGACCTTTCACTGCCTGAACATGCCACATTATCCATCCAGATTGGACCTGATCCTTGACCAAAACGAGCTGATTCAACAGCTAGAAGAGCTGGTCCACAGGACAACTGTCTGCAGACCACTTTTGCATCATTTAGATCCCAGTTATCATCACAGACTGTTCCCCAGGTTCCGTTGTATTGGACTTCAACTGTTCCAGAGCATCCAGTCGAGCCATAGCCAACCAGTCGGATCTGACCTTAAAACATACCACAAAAATTATTATTTCTCCAAACTAATATGGAACGTGATTTGTAAAAAATATGACAGGACACTTACCTGAGCCAAATGAGCCTAAAAGACATGCGGCTTTATTTTTTTTAAAGAAAAAATAGGAACACATTTTTTATTAGATCAGAAACAGAATTTCAAGTCTTCCAGAATGCTGGATTTAGTCATTTAAGTCTTACCTAAAGTCAGAAAATGGAGCTGTCTTTGCTGTTTGTTGAACATTGCGGAGAAATCCTGTTGTGTGTCACCAATCTGGATACAAAAAGAACCGAGTCAAATTTTTTGTGGGAGAGGAAATATTTACTACTGCTTAAGTAGGACGCTTCCTCTTTTTGAGTATGCATCACGTCTTTAGAAGAGAGTGGTTTTTTTCTTTGCTTAACTTTGTAGAAAACTGCTGATTGTGTTTTCTATGGAAACAAAAAGACTTAAGTCCAGCAGAAAACAGTTTGAGTTGTTCATCATTGGTTTACTGTACCTTAAAAAGCAATGTAAAGAAATATTGGTTGACAGTGACAAAGTCCAGGATTTTCCTTTAGGATAACACAAGGTTTGCACGCTGTTGCTGCCATCATCGGCTATTTTTCCATGCAGATCCTCTCGTGAGCTGTGATGTTTTGGGATTGTTGCCGGGCAACACAACTTCAACTCCCCCTAAAGATTCCCCATTGGACTGACATTCGGAATCTGGCAAGGCCACTTAACAAGCTTGCTTGGTTTTTTTTGTCAATTTGACAGTTATTTTTATTTTGTTTATTAGTTTTTTTTTTTTCAGACTGGGATATCATATACTAATCAAACATTTAATAATGTACATATATAAGACTATAATCTTTTCATAATAGTCCCTGGATAGGCTGAGGGTCCCTAAGTAAAAAGACAAGTTAACTCAACATATGAAACATAGTAGCAGACAACAACAGATACAGAACAACACAGATAGGGTTGTTAATAGAAAAACACAACAGTATAGTCAGTAAACACAGTAGCAACAACTAAAGAACAATAGACAAAAAACTAGAAAAATAATTGGATAAGATAAAATAGGTAGACAAATGTGAAAGAAAAAGCAATAAAAATGTATACAGAGGTGCGGATTGAGCTTTGATAGTCTAGTATCTGTTTGTTATTGCACTGGTTCTCTCATTGTAGGCTATTGAGAATTGAGTTTTAGATGTGAGATAGTCTAGCCAGACTGAAGGTGCTCTTCTTTTTGATGTGTACACAATGAGCATGTGATGAGGACAAAAACGTGCTAAATGGGTCATTCTTGCATGAACTTTTAGATGCGTATCTGACTGGTCAAATATCTGGTTTAACTGTTAACACGTGCTCCATGACTTTATGTTTTGTCCGTGGAATAAATTAAATTTTATCTGGTTAAAAACTTTTTTCCTCAGCTGTTTAAAATTCAGTTGTTAATCTAGAATTACTCCACGGTACTTGATTTTTTTGACAAATTTAAGTCTTTCCCCTTGTACCATACATTTGGGATCTGATTTAATACTCACTATCTTTAAGAAATATACACACTGTTTTAGACACATTTAAATGTAGGAGCGAGCGTTGCAACTATGTATTGTGCAACTTGATGCTTGTTTTATGCATATACATATATAATGACATCATCAGCATAGAACTGACAGGTATGATTACGTTTTTTGTTTTGTGTTGTCTAAATGAGACCTGTTTGATATTATTGGTTTACAAGACCTTGCAGAAAGAAAACCCTTTGGTGGTTTAGACCAGTTTCAAAAAAGAAGTTTACTTGAATCCAAAGAACAAAGGTACTTAAGCATCTTAGCTCCACCAAATACATATTGTAACAAAGGAGCTGAGGCGAGTGCATCCATATGCAACTTAAATTTATTAGCAATAGCAACACAGGTAAGGACAAGGCAGAACGTTGTCAGAAGACAGACCAGGGTCTTCTGGGGAGACGAGAAAACAGGCGAGAGTCAAACACAGGTCGCCAAAGTAAGAATGCTCAGAATGAATGTACAGAGCAACAAATCAAGACTTCACAGGGAGCAGACTGAGGGGCAGGAATATATACAGCACTGATGGTGATGACGAACAGCTATTGGTGACAGGAAAATGGTGACTGATGCACGGTGGGAATTGGAGTACAGGATATTCATACCTCTGGTGGTCGGAGGACATGACTGACTGGGTGCTGACACATATAGAGGAGGTCACTTAAAGGTTTTAAAAAAGAAATTGTTGTCTCATTTATTCATTTGATTTTATTGTAAACTTCTTATTATTCTAAGAGATGTGTATTCAAATAGACTGTCTGTTACAAAGTTAAATATGCCAACCAAAGTAGTTTTTTTCAGCATTAGCCAATCGAGGCCAATGTGTATACACACGTTTTGTTTAAGCCTTTAAGACTCGGAGTTTTAAAATCATTTGGAATGATGTTAAACAAATAAATGGTTGAAGAATTACGGTAGTACAAAGAACGTCACTAGCAACAACTCTGGTATTAAAGGGTATTACTCCAATGTTTTTTTTTTAATTTATAGAAACACATTTAGCACATTATTATTATAAATAAATGAAAAAACTTGGGTTATTTTGACACTCTTACAGTGCTAAAAAATAGAACATAATTTGTGATAACCTATTCAGCAGAGTCCCTATGTTGTAACCATCTTGAGAAATTGTGTTGGAAAAATAGCACAAACGTTGTATTGAATACAACACTAAGTGTTAAATATAAGACAAATTGTGTTGTCTTTAAACAAACACATTATTGTCAAAATTGGACACAGATTGGACACATTTTGTTTTTAGAGTGTACTTTAGTGTTATTATTAATACATTTTAATTCATGGCTGTTATTACAAGTCTTGGAAATAAATTATACATTTTTTTATTGTTTAGACTAGAAAAAAACCCTAAATTAAGTTAAAATAGTGGAATCGATTATTATTAAGAACAATGTGTTTGGGATTTGTGTTGCATTTACTTGGCTTTTATTGTTCCCGTCATAAAACAAATCCTAAATTAACGTCATATATAATCAAAAATCAATTAAAACGATTTCTCAGTTGCCATAATATTTTATTATGATTTTTTATGGCAATAGTTTTAAAGCAGAAGGCTGCACTTTACTTGATGGACACGGTCTTCATCAGAAGGATCATGTGGCTGCTGTGGTTCTTTATTGTTAACTGTTAGTGTTGAGCAATTTCATCAAAACTGATTTGTCAGGTCTAGCCAAGTGACCGCAGTTTTAACAGTCAGTTCCTGGTTCTTTTTGTCAACTGACTTTGCAGCTTAGAAATTTCTAAAGTCCTGTTACTCTACTTTTTATGTTTTGTGATTCCTCCTGTTACTTCTTTTTTGGAATAATACCCTCTTCTGTTCCCGTTTTCTGGTGTTGAACATTCAACTCCATCATGAGGTCATTTACGAAGATATTACCAGGCCCAATCCCAATTTTTCCCCATATCCCTCCAAACTGATGGTGGTTAAAAAATAGTGTCTAATATTTCGGATGTGACTTTCGTTCGATGACATCATCATAATTACCGGTCCGCTAGCATTAGCGCAGAGCTTCCAGCGCTTGAATATACAAAACAACCGCGGTTTTATAACCGCTACAACAAGAAGTCATGACTTACATTTAAACGTAAACTTCTGTGGTTCAGAGCACTCAAGAAAAGCTCTTCTCAGCATGACGTGGATTACTCTCGTGATGGTGGACTTTGGAGGATGAAATTTAAAAAGAAAATAATCCAGACACAACTTCAACTTCAAATTAAGGGAAAGGGCGAAGAGGAAGGGAGAAGTGAAGAATTTGGATTGGGCCTTAGATATTAACTACATCCTGTGCATATTCATTTGTAATGCAATCAGTTGAAAAAAAAAAAAAAAAACAGGTTCCTGCATATTGATTATTTTCTTAGATGCAATTTTTTTAACAATTTTTTAACAGCTCTGTTGCACTACCTCTTATATCACACTAGACCAGGGGTCAGCAACCTTTAACAGTTAAAGAGCTATTTGAGCTTGTTTTCTACTGAAAACCTAGAAGGAGCTGCATAGTCTTACTTTAACCTTTAAGAAATTTGGATTTGCATTAATGACCTTTTTTATAATAAATAAGAATTATGTCTATTTTTTTTGGCAAGAATAAAAAGCAAACATATAAAAAGAAACCAGCATCTCTAAAAATGTGATTTGACAGAAGCTCAAATAATTTCTTTTCAAAGTTATTTGAGCTAGCTAGTAACCAATCGTGTGCAGCATTAGATGAAATCTGCTTTTAACTTATAAAACATCAAACTTTATACAAACTTTTTCCATATATAATCTGTGCATTCTGGAGGTAGTGTTTAGCAAAGAAGACTTCTCCATGTCAACATTGATGTAAAAAACCGTCATAGTTTATCATCTATGTGCATCAATTTATAAATTTAAGTAATATAAATTAAATAAATGCTAAGTAAGTAGTCCTTACTTTAAAAAGATAGCAATTTTTTTTATTAATATTTTTTTTATTTTGTTTGCTCTTTTCCCCCTCATTGTCCTCAGCAGTCTTACATTGCTGGGTTTTGTTATTTTAGTTTGGGGTTGGACCTTGGCAGTCTTAGTTGTCAGGCTTTGTTTATTTGTTTTCTTTAGGTAGTTTTGATCAGGCAGGGAGCTGCTGACTCTGACGGTCGACATGTCTGGGTCAGCAGTCTCAATGACTTATTTTATGTTTGGCCAAAGAGCCACCATGGAGAGATAAAAGAGCCACATGTGGATCTGGAACCTCTGGTTGCAGAACTCTGCACTAGACGTTATGGTATAGCAGGAGGACCCAGACGGACGAAGGATCGAGTGAAAGCTCATGTGCATCCTGTGTATAATTACATTTCTTTCGAACAAGAACAAACTATCCCACAAACTATCTCAGATGTAAAAATAATGTTCAGAGTTTGTCTGTACCAATCCGTATGATATGCAACTTAGAATGAGCTGTGAACTCCGTGGGATCTCTTGTGGCCCCCGCTGTACAGAGCTCAGGAGAGACGCTTCATCCCAAGAAGCGCATTTATTTAAAAAAAGTGTTTCCATTACAGTTTTGCGAAAAATGCCGATTTCAATACGCCCCAAATACCACCTCCTCTAAGCGCAAAAGCTTTTTTTTTTCTAAAAATACAAGTTTTTTTTCAAATTTATGGTGTTTCCATTGGGAGAATTTATTTTCGAAATTCTAATTTGCAAAATGTCAGAGTTAATGGAAATGCACCTATTGTTGCCTTATGCTTCTCCATGGCTCTCTGTTCCCATTGTCATTGTCAGTGTGCAAAGCACAAAGAAATGTCCAAAAATATTTTCCTGCGTTGGCTGCTTTTCCTGTACACCCCCTAGTGGCAGAATTGCACATTGCGGTCATTTCTTCACATAACCGTAACTTTACTACCAGAATGGGCCACAAACTTGCTTTTTTTTCAACATCCTTATATTTTTTTCTCTTCATGACTGGGCCGTATTAAACTACAGGAACACGGTACCCTTTCACTGGAAGTTTGGAGTTCACAGATTCTGAATTTGTGGCCAGGCTGTCTACAATAGATTCACAAACCACATGTATTCATACAGCTGACTAATGCTCAGTCTCTCACGCGTTTCTTGACTTTGCACTTGTCACATAGTTGAAAACTGTCCTGTAAGCACTTCAGTTCTAAAAAAGAAAATTAAAAGGGGAAGAAGATAAGCGACCATTTGACTTTTCTACTATTACTCCGCACTGCAGAGACTGATTTCCATTTATTGTAGAGCTGAGCAAGGTGTCTATGTCTGGTATTTGGTCCTCTGAGATACAAACCACATACACACATTATGTATTTATGTTTTTGGCGCATACCTGGCCCGGACGTGGTACTGGACGCGAAGCTACCAGATAGGGTATTGGTACTGGGTTATGGTGGTGTGCTCTGCCTCCCGGTACTGGACTGGTTGCAGTCCGGAGGTTGGGGATCCGCGGGAACAGCCAGCATGTCAAAAAAATTGACGAGTTCGGGACACCCAAAACATACATTTTTGACGCGAAGGGGTTCTTAACCAAACGTCAATCTGTGACGACTTGAGAATGAGAATGTATTGGGTAAACACACAACATGATCAAAAATCAACAAAGTGCTATAGCCATCATGCTGGAATATGTGTAAAATGAAAATCAAGAAGATGAGCTAAAGTCAGTGATATATCATTTTGGAATATTTTACAAAAGCATACGTTTTTAGGGTCATCATTAACTGTTTGAGTTTTTGTGTATTAGTTTTTGTCTAAAACTTAGTAGGAAAAACACTTTTGAGATTTCTGTGACTCAAAACTGACATGTGTCTGCAGTCAAGGAAGAGTGAGAGAAGAGTGTACTAAATGAACTGTTGTTTGTCTGGAAAAACAATGTAATTATCAATCCAAAAGTTTAGTTTTACACGTTTACTACCAAGAAAATATGAAAAAAATTTGCTCAAGAAGAAACAAAAAAAAAAAAAAATCTGGTATTTCTAAATATATGAGCCATATTTTAGACCACTGAGAAAACAGGGAAAACTACATCAAACATATGGGAAATGTAAGATTATTTCATGGTAAATACCAGCTTTCCTTGTCATCAACTTCTGATTTCAAAACAAAAAGTAGAATTTGAAGTTAAGTGTTGATACCATTTTAATTTTTTGTCAACAAAATGTTTACAATGAGAAAAGGAGAACTTAGCTAGCTCATAATTTTTCTTACCTAGAAATAATGATAGAATTTTTGGATTGTGTACTGTCATTGTGGAACACGTCTGTGATTCTTTCAAAAAATTAAAATATTATGGACAAATCTATTCATTTTGGTGATCAAATTCAAAACACTACACTTCCATAAAATATAGATTTAGGATCCACTGTTTAAAATATTTCAATTTTTATTTAGTTATGTTTAAATAAATTGGTGTTCTAACTTATAAAATCAATGAAAACAGAATTTCTAATAAGGAATGAAGGACCCTTATTTTGATTTCTTTTTTAAAATCTAGACCAGAATTAGTTGAAAACAAAATAAAAAACAACCAAATCTGATATAAAAAAGAGAATCAAAGCTTCTATAAATTGTTTTGTATGACTTTTTTTTGCCAATATGAAGCTCTCTTTTAGTGGACTAATTCAAGTTCAAAGACATTTGGTCCATTTCAAAGGTATTTATTTAACAACCAGATCTCAATAGTTCATTAGATAGGCAAATTTATGTTGTCAAAGCAATTTTTATTATTGTTTTATTTTTTGTTTCTCCTCTTTGTTTGCTTCTTCTTGTGACCTTTTCTTTTTCCGCTCTCTCGGTGAGCTTTTATAAAAAGGCTTCTTCAGGAAGACGATCATATTCCACCTCATAATCTCCACCGTTTTCCCTGGTGCGCACTGAAAAACACAAAGAAAAGCACAGTTAAGTGGCTTTTTTAATAAACAACTACTGTACAAATTATGTAATCTGACTAACACGCAGTTTGATTCTGGCAAAGGTTCGCTGGTAGTTTTCTTCTCCGGACAAGACAGACCAGGAACAAGACGACCAGCAAGAGGAGCAGGATTCCACCAAACACTGCAGAGATCAGCAGCAGCAAAGACTCTGGAAGAGACAGTATTATGCAGGTTTCTGTGAGACCCGGAGAAATAAATGCTTTTGTTGCAACACTGGAATAAGATTTTGACATTTTTAGGGGTAAAAAAACACGTTTTAATGTCTTTTTCCCTTGTGTCAGTCACAACTGTTTTGATTTGTGTTAATGACCCTTAGTGTATTTACAGTATATCTCAGTTTTTTTAGTTGGTCATTGTCAGATCAGCTGTTTTATTCCTTCTTTTTTACTACTTAGTGTGTGCTGTGTTTAGATTTTTCCATTAAATGTTAAGGTTTCTGATATCAAGGGCACCAATGCTTGAATGATAATATAAAAAGGAGAAAAAACTCTAGTGACACAAAAGTGTTTCGTCCTATATTATAAAGGCTGCAGAAGAATCCAAGCAGATGCTTAAAATCCCCCGATGACGATTTTTATTTATTTATTATTATGAAGTTTTTAACAAAAATTTCACAACCTGCATATCTTAAAAAGTCACTCTTCATGTAGATCTGAAATCTCCTCTGAGGTTCCGTGGCTGAGATCTGAAGTGCTGGGTCCATATTTACTGGAGTTTTGTCATAAAATGGTCAATTATCAAAGAACAATTTTCTGATGGTTCAAGTGCTGATCAAAGAGAATTATCGGTTGCTAAGAAAACTATAACTGCCAATTAAAAAAAAATGTCTACGGGTGAATTGGACTAGCAAGGTAAGAAAGAAGTATACAGTCTAAGTATATGTCATTTACCTATTTTGAAAATAAAAATGCACTAATATCTAAAACCAAATGGTAATTTTATGAATGCAACTGCTTTAAAGTCCCCCTACGATGAAAAATCTTGTTTTTTGAGTTTTTAACTCGTATTTGTGGCATTTTTCTTATCAAAAAGAACAAATGTAATAAAAAAAAATTTTGTTTTTGCATTTTTTAGTATTTCTCCTTTCAAATCCCTGTCAATCAAACTATCACAGAAACGCTCTGTTTGAATTAATGAACTGTTAATGCGTCATGAGAGCTTCTGCACATGTGCAACCCCCCTCATCTGTTCCTAGCGTATCTAGTTCAGGTTCTGGAGAAGAGAAGATGGTATCTTCACATTGACTGCAGTCAAATGAGCCGCCGTTCACATTTCTGTGGTCAAATCAGCATCACTGGATTTTTTGTGTGAGTTTCATCCAATACTTAACTTCACTTACGTTTCACAGCAACAGTGATGGGTGCTGACTTAGCAGAGGTGACCGTCCGGGCAGACAGGGTGACCTGGTACACACAGCTGTAGCTACCCTGATGTTTAAGGTCTGCCACAGGAAAGGTGAAGGAGGCGGAGTGGTTGACAGCTAGGCTGCTGTTTGTCATGTCGTAGCCAGAAAACAGGAGAAAGAATCGACCCTGTGGAGATTCAGCGTTGATGGAGCACGTGAAGGTGAAATTGTGAACTCTAGTGATCTCCACTCTTCCAGGACCCCGGATCACTTCTAACCCAGGAGAAGTTAGTGATGTGTTGGGCGCCTGTAGGCTCACTGTAAAAACAAAACAAAAAAATTGTTAATATAGTGATTTCGATAATCAAATATGAGATGGAATGTACTCATCAGGGTGGTAGTCCTTTTGAAGGTGTATGTTTTAGTGTCACAAAGGTTCAAATCTAGAATTTGTTTAACTTTGCAGGTAATACTTTGAAGATTTCATTTTGTATTGGCTGGAGTTTTTTGTGGCTACATTTAATAAAGAGATCATTTGTGAACTAACACGCCCAAAAGTAGTTTTTCTTTGCATTAAGCAAACTTCTGTACATATATGGGTGTGGAAAGCAGTCATATTTTTTTAGATAATATATCTAAAGAATTCCGTATCTGCAGTAAAAACTTTAATGTTTTCTTTTCTATTACTGTTTTTTATGGTTTCATGGTGGAACTGAGTTTATATATGTGTTGGCACATAAATCTATTCCACTTGAAGATGCAATGCAGTTCACATTCTCAATTATTTAGGTCTGTTTCAAAATATCTCCCATCTGTCTGCGTGTCTGTACATACTGGACTAGGAGGGTTCCATTTGTGTAAGAGTTGGGTTGAGGTTACATCATTTACTTTGTTTCAGAAGGTGAGGTCTAAATTCAGCAAAACACCTAGAACTTTACGACATCTTTATCAAGATGGTGTTTGTTGATTTCAGCTCTTCTTTTATCATCACTGACATACTGGGGGCGAACAAGGAGACTCTTCAGAGAGAGGCCGGGACTGCTCAAAAGATCATCGGTTGATGATCCGCATTACAAGTCAGTGCAAAATTGATTGATTGTAGACCGTCTAATCACTGCACAATCTCTGCGTGGAGACATTATGGAACCCATCAGCATCCTTTAATTCCACCAACTTTAAGGTCATGGATGACAAAGCTCCACGACATCGGGCCACTTTCAAGGAAGTGGGAGTGCCTCATATGGTTTGGCAAGCAATGATCCCTGACCTGAACCCCATAGGGCACGTCTGGGACCAGCTAAAGCAGAGACTGGTTGTACTGATCGCACCTGATTGTGTGGATTCTTACCGTTTACAGAGAGTCTAACAGAGTTGCTTGGTGAAGAAGTGAAATCTCGATGTGGTCCTCTCTTCTGATACTGACACTGGTATAATCCTTCATGATCAATGTCAGCTTTGGAGATCAAGAAGTTGGTAGAGTTTGTACTTGAAGTTTGAGTTTTCACAAATAACGTCTGGGTATTCATCAGGATGAAGGTTCCACCAAAGACTTGAGTTGGGATTGAACAAGTAAACCAGACTTCTTGACCCCAGGAAACTTCAGCAGAACTCACAGAGAGTGTGGGCTTTGAGAAGTTCACTAAAAAATGCAGAAGATGAAAAAAATAAGTCTGACTCTTTCTTCATGGTTTTCAGTACTTTAATTCTCAAAAACTGAAAACATGTTTTTCTTACCAGTAACACTGATGCTAAGTGGTTCACTTAGCGGTGATGTGAATGTTTGACCAGAAACAATTTTCTCGTACTGACACTGGTACGGACCATCATGAAAAAAGTTTACTTTTGAGATGGTGAAGGTTGCGGTGCGGCTTGACGAATTGTGTGTCTGTCTGAAGGAGTCTGAGCTCCTCTGGAGAAGAAAGTTTTCTCCTCGAAGTTCAGCTGCAGTTGAACAGGTGATTCTGAGTTCCTGACCCCATAAAACCTCTCCAGCAGGATCCATGGAGATGTTGGGCTTCACAAGACTTTCTGTGGAAAGTTTGGTTAAAGCAACTGTTTGCTAATGCAGCATCTTTTACTGACATGAAATAAGGAATCAATGTATTCACTTTTTCACAATATTTTTTTCAGTCGTCTGCCCTCATCCTCGCTTTTATAAAAGTTAGATTCAGTTCAACTGTAGTCATGGATCAGTGTAATTTTTTGTCAAGATGACTGGCATCCTACACTAGAAATGTAAATAGGTCTGCAGAAGATGAGATGTCTGTATCTCAGAGTCTTTTTTACACCAGTATGTCAAGAACAGGAAAGAATTTTCATAGAAGGTGTCCTTACCTGAACATATGACACCAGCCTCTTCACCGTGACCACACCTTGGTGTCCCAAAATGACTGTGTTGACACTTCGTCAATAAGTTTTCCTTGCCTGAACACTCCACCTCATCAAGCCAGATTTTGCCTGATCCTTCACCAAAAAGAGCTGATCCAGGAGCATGAAGAGCTGTCCCACAGGACAACTCTTTACAGACCACTTTGGCATTATTTAGATCCCAATGATAGTCACACACTGTTCCCCAGACGTCATTGTGTAGAACTTCGACTCTTCCAGAGCACCGAGTCGATCCAGACCCAGCCAGCCTGACCTGACCTTAAAACACATCACAAAAAATGTTTTTTTTTTTCTCCAGATATTTTTGACGGCAAGTTAAGAAAAAGGTGAGACAGAAGTAATGACCGACCTGAGGCAAATGAGCTTAAAAGACACAAAACTGGAAAAATATGAAAAAAGTAAATATTTTCATTTGATCACAAACAAAGTTTTAAATCTTTTAGAACGGCAGATTTAGGAAACTGACTCTTACCTAAAGTCAAAAACGGAGGATGCCTTTGCCGTCTGCTGAACATTGCTGAGAAAATCCTGCTCTATGTCATCAGTCTGGGTACAATAACATCGAAGTAACATTGTTAGTGGGGGAGCAAGTGTTTCCCACTTCCTCTTCTTGAGAACGCATTTTTGGTTTCACTTTAAAACCTTTTGTGTCCTTATGTGATCCTGTGGATAAAAAGAAAAATACTGTCACACAAATTCAATTAACACAAATGCATAACAACTGAACAGAGCTAAAGAACATAAACGTTTAAATTACTCTTGGAAGCTTGGCTGCACGGCACCAGCATAACTGTCTGGCTTGTTGGGCTGTGCTTCCTGTGTTTTTTTATTTTCTCCTCACAGCAGAGCTGCAAGAGGACTATAGCCACACCCATAGGGTCAAGTCCCAGCTTGCTGCTGGTTAGCTGACTCTTCTTTGGATGCCTTTCCGGCAGGCTATACAATAAGCTGACTCAAGTGATTCCAGTTCTTCATCTTCTTCTGTTGTATTTTTTTGGTGGTTAGCCAACAACAAAATGGTGCATTACTGCCACCGCCTGGTCTGGAGTGTGGGTTGAAGGCTGTATTACATCCACAAAATAGACATTTCATACATTAATTTTAATTTAATTTTAATTATTTACAATATAAATCCTTTGAATATATATATATATATATTAATTATATATAAGTTGTATATATATATATATTAATTATATATAAGTTGTCATATATAAGTTGTTATACGCATTTTTAAAGGGCAACCAAACCCTAAATCCACTTTTTTGGTTGTTGATTTCTATAAATGGGGCTTTTAAAGTGCTGTCTGTTGGTCATTCCCAAATTTTTGACAAATTAAAACATACTTGTTTAATTGTTGAACATATAGTCCAAAAGTGTACCTGTGCTGCCCCCTGCAGGTTGAATCAAGGTATTGCATTTAAATTTCGTGATTGGTCAAACAAGTCTCACGTCATGATCTGCAGCTCCAGTAATAATAACAGTCCTGTTCCCCAGCCCCACCCCTCTGACTGGAATTTCCAATTTTGGCAGTGGGCGGAGTCAGCCTGCATCCTCCCTGTTTGGTTACCCTTTAAGGGCCCCTCCGAGTCACTTTTTGACGCTTTGGGTGTCCCCAACTCTTCTTTTTATTGACCTGCTGGCTGTTCCAATTAAATCAGGGGTCTGGTTGTTTTGTCAGATGTGGTACCAGACACAAATCAAACCTCGGGACAATATCGCATCCAGAACCAGTACAGCATCCGGAACCGGTACCAATCCTCATCTGGGACCGATCCGCGTTCTGTACGGTGTAAGGTTATTTTTAGGATACCGGTGTGGTCCATGTTGCGGTACTGATTGCGGCCCGGGGATAGGGGAACCTTGATTTAATTGGAACAGTCAGGACATCAAAAAACAATGAGTTGGGGACCCCCAAATGATAATTTTTTGACGTTGAGGGTCCTTAACCATGTTTAAAAATGTGATGACTTGGGGATGAGAATGCGCTATATAAACACATCCTGACTGACTGAACACACCTTATTTAGGTTTTCAGCATCAAGCAGTCAAGGAAGAGCTGAAAACATTCAGGGTTAAGGCTCTTGAGGATATGGGTTGGCCATTCCTTAAATGTATAGTTTTTATACAATTTTAGATATCGTAAACTAAAAAAAAGAGTATTTAGTTTAGCAAATAAGGATCCATACATCTTAAGCTCATTAATTAGTACAAATCTGCTGTGCATTAGAATTTAAAACCATTTTGTTGTGGGTGTGGCAAAGTTGCCATTCATTTCAAAAGATCAAAAGATTCAAAAATTATGGCTTCAGGATTAAGTGTAGAATGGCTTGAGACAGGCCTTTCTGCCCGGTACTAGGCTGTAAGTGGATCTTTCAGCATTCAAATGATTCCAAAGACACTGTTTGAAAAACACAGAAGAGGCCACTTAAAATATATTTTAGGGATTTCAAGTAGTAAGGCCAATCTCTAGACCTCAAACCAGCAGAGAATCTGTGGAGAGAGTTGAAGGTCCGTGTTGCCCAGCAACAGCCCCAAAACATCACATATCTAGTCTAGAGGATAAAGATGGAAGAATGAACCCCTAACGTGATTCAATTATTCTAAACCAGAAAAAGTTTTAGAAAGAATAGCATGAAACAAAAACAGAAGAAAAAATAAAATAAGGAAGAATGTCAGCATAGACAAAAAACTTTATTTAACACAAAACGCATTAACTCTTTAATTTCCATTTTAAAATAGTGACACATTTGAATATACATGTTGTGCCCTTGAACATTTTAAAAAATCTTTTCTGCCAGTACCAAGCATATTCTGACACTTTCTGGCACTAATAAATTAGATGATTGAAGTTTGATACAGAAAGACATCCAATTTTAAGGTAATTGTTCTTACCCTTCACCACCAGAGGTGTCGCCAACGACAGGAAAAAACACACTCTCCAAACTATCAAAACTCTTCAGCAATTCAGATTTAAATGTATTTATTTAGTAGGGACAGATATGAAACCATAGACATACAGCAAAGCAGCAGTCCCATGCCTGTATCATGATGCCTGTAGCAAGAGCTCATTTTCGGTATTTGTCCCCAGGTGGGCTTTTCATGCAGTTATAGAATGGCGATAGGATATAAAATAAAACAGCTAATTACAAAATGACATAAGCATTTGCAGGCAGAAAAAAGCAGATTATCACATAAATATATTGGCCAAAGCTGTTTTTCTGTAGATTAAAATCAAGTTCATTGCTTAAACATTTTGAAGGTCCAATATTAAAGGAATGTCAATACTAAAACTAAAGCTCTGGTGTCCTAGATCAGTGAAAGAACTAAACAAAGCTGAAAATCCCAAAATAGAGCCACATCACACCAGTTCTCAACCATTTACTGGACACGCAAAGTTACGTTGTTGCAGTAGTTTTTGTCATCGCTGGTTTCTGTGTTGTCCTTCTCTTTTCCCTCTTCTTGTCTTTCACTCTTAGCACTCACACACTCCATGGCGTATGGTGGACTAAATTCTTCATAAAGGTTTTCCTCATCTCCATAATCATTTCCTTTCTCTTTATCTGCTTTGTTGGTAAGTTTTGATGGAAATGGTTGTTCAGGAAGATTTTCATATTGATGGTCACAATTTCCACAGTTCTCTCTGGTGAACCCTGAAACACAATAAAGCACAGGTAAGTGACCCTTTAATAAAACACTATGCTTACATATTTAAAAACCTAATGAAAACACACTTTGAGTCTGAAAAAGAACCACTGAGTCTTTGTGTTTTCTTCTCCTGTGGACGAGACAGGCCAGGAACACGATGAAGAGCAACAGGAGGAGGATTCCACCAAAAGCTGCAGAGATCATCGGCAGCAAAGACTCTGAAAGAGACGATATCTTATGGTTTGTAATGAGTCCAGGGGAAATAAATGCGTTGTTGTTGGAAAACATGCACATTTTTTTAACATTTTATTGGGGCAACTGTGGTGCCGCAGTAGGGCAGTCGACTCCTGATCAGAAGAGTTGAGATCCCGCCTTGCCTTCCCATGCCCCAAAGTGTCATTGGGCAAGACACTGAACCCCAAATTGCCCCTAGTGGAAGGTTGGCGTCAGTGTGAATGGTGAATGCGTCTGTGACTGAAAAGTGTTTTGGGCCTTCAAGGAAGGTAGAAAATGCTGTGCAAGTATACGCCATTTACCAATGCAAAAAACAGAAGTTAAAGGTCAAAATCAGTGGGAAAGAGTTTGGATGGAAAAACAGGGTTCACAGAAAAAAATCAAAATGGTCCATAAAGTGTTTGGTTCAATTTGATAAGTTATAGAATAATCAAGGAAGAGGTTTGTGGAGTTTGCATTATCTGCGCATAAAATGGTCAATTACAAAGAGGAAAGTAATGTTCAATATCTGTTGTCGGGTTTTAGTTTATCTGAAAAAACATTAATTTTGTTGAAAGCCACATTGAAGTTCTGCCAAACATTATTCAGTCCTCATTTGTGTCTGTTTCAGAATACGATAACGATATTGGAAAATATCATTTCAACCCCACTTGCCCCTGGTGGAAGGTTGGCACCAGTGTTCGCCAGCGAAGCCGCCACCACTGTATGAATGGGAGTGTGACTGTAAAGCACTTTGGGTTTCACGGACTGTACAAGTATACGCCATTAAGAAAATATATTAGTTTATCCTGTTAAATTATGGAACTCCAAAGATATAAAATTTAAACAAAACTCAAATACAATTAAATTCAGAAAACTGCTGAAAGGAACTGCCCTTAAGGGTGGATATGATTGAATCTGTGTCACCAACAGTAATAAGTTGAAGACCACTCTGTAACCCTTCAGGCCGTTAATGTTCACGTCCCTTTTTTCTACAGGTGTGCTGCAGGCAACAGGTTGTACTGAACACTTCTACAAAACACACGGCTCAAGTGATGCTGCATTCCCATCCATGCATACAGTATGTGTGTTTATCTTTACTTACGTTTCACAACGACAGTGATGGGTGCTGACTCAGCAGAGGTGACGGTGCGCCCAGACAGGGTGACCTCATACACACAGCTTAAGTCACCCTGGTGTTCAAACTCTGCCACGGGAAAGGTAAAGGAGGCGGAGTTGTTGACAGCTGGGGTGTTTGTAGTCATGATATATGAAGAAAACTTGAGAAAGAAACGGCCCTGGAGAGATTTAGAGTTAATGGAGCAGGTGACGATAAAGCTGTGACCCCTGGTGATCTCCACTTCTCCAGGACCCCAGAACAACTCTGCACCATGAGATGAAAGTGAGATCTTTGGCACCAGTGAGCTCACTGTGAAAAAACAAAGCAATGATGTCATTTGATTGTTTCAGATCATCCAACTAATAACGGTGTTAGATTTTTTTTTTAGGTGTCTTCATGCTTCAGGCATGTTTCCCAATCGTCCCCTTCCTTCTGTGTTTCTACTAAGTAGAAGAAGGGTTTCACTTTTAAACAGCAAGAAAATCATGTGACAGCCACCATGTATGGAGGTATTTTCCAGGATATTATGACATATAGGAGTGTATTCCATCAAAAATAAGCAAACGCTGGTTTGCAAAGTGAAACAAACTGTCTCAAAACTGAAAAAAATGAGTTAAGTTCTTCCTAAAATTAGGCCTGAATACTAAAAAAACTCCCATGTCAAGAAAAATACTGTGAATTATTTTCACAAGCACAAAAAGCATGAAAGAATTCTTGATTTTAAGTCAATTTATTTAACTACAGCATAAGATAATGTAAATCATAACTGCATTTCAATCTTTGGTTAAGAAATGTTTATACTGAGGGAAAAACTGCAAAAATCAAAGATTATGAACCAAAAATTACCTTTTATATTTCAGCCAAAGATATTTTTCATCATAGTTTTTCAAGACTTTTCCTGATCGTGTGGATCACTTACCGTTTACAGACACTGTGACAGAGTTGCTAAATGGAGAAGTGAAGTTCTGATGTGCTCCTTTCATCTGATACTGACACTGGTACGACCCGTCATGATCAGTGTCAGCTTTGGAGATTAAGAAGTTGGCAGAATTTTGACTTGACCTTTGAGTCTTCATAAATGAACTCCCGGTCTTTGTTAAGATGAAGGTTCCACCAAGAGCTTGAGTTTGGATTGAACAGGTAAACACAACTTCTTCCCCCCAGGAAAAAACAGCAGGACTCACAGAGAGTCTGGGCTTTAAGAAGTTCACTGACAAAAGGCAGAAAATTAAAAAAAATAATAATAATATCAACCTTATTTTTGGGTATATTGCAATACTTTAACTGATTTTCTTACCAGTAACAGTGATATTCAGAGGGTCGCTGAGAGGTGAAGTGAACGTTTGACCAGAAGCTGTTTTCTCATACTGACACTGATACGATCCGTCATGATCAAAGTTGACTTTAGAGATGGTGAAGGTTGCAGCGCGGGTAGCAGAAACTTGTATCTGTCTGAAGGAGTCAGAGATTTTCTGGAGCAAAAATGTCTCCCCTAAAAGTTCAGCTGCAGTGGAACAGGTGATTCTGAGTTCCCGACCCCAGGAGACCTCTCCAGTAGGATCCATGGAGATGCTGGGCTTCACAAGACTTTCTGTGGAACGTTTGGTTAAAGGTTGATCACTGTAAACGTTAGCCTGGTTGACATTCTAAGAAATAGCGCAGACTAAAGGTCTCCTTACCTGAACAGATGACACTCGCATCTTCGCCATGATTACAGTTATGTGTCCCGTAACCTCTGTGATCACACTCTGTTAATGAACTTTCAATGCCTAAACATGCTACATCATCCAGCCAGATTGTGCCAGATCCTTGACCAAAAAGAGCCGATTTTGCAGCATGAAGAGCTGTCCCACAGGACAACTGTCTGCAGACCACTTTGGCATCGTTTAGATCCCAGCTGTCATGACAGACTGTTCCCCAGACTCCATTGTGTTGGATTTCAACTCTTCCGGAGCACCGAGTCGATCCAGACCCAGCCAGCCGGATCTGACCTTAAAACACATCACAGACTATTTTTCCAAAGTCGATTTTTGACAACAAGTCACAATTAGTGTAATAAGAATACACTTACCTGAAGCAAATGAGCTAAAAAGACATGAGACTGAATTTTTGGAAAAAAATAAGTTTTTCATTAGATAAAAAAAAAAAAAAAACAATTTTAGACATTACAGAATGCCATACTTGTAAACCGAGTCTTACCTAAAGTCAGAACGTATGAGTTACTTTGTTTTTTGCTGAACATGGCTGAGAAAATCCTGTGTTATGTGTTACCAACAAAGATACAAAAGAAAAACTGAGTCACTTTCATGCAGGAGAGCAAACACTTCCCACTTCCTCCTTTTGAGAATCTGTTTCTCTTTAAATCAGAGTTTTTCTGTATGTTGCTGGGTGGAAAACTGCTGATTGTGCTAAACAAAACAAAAAAAATTCATGTTGATGTCATGAAAGTGCATGACTTCTTGTTTCCTTTGATTTAGAGGTAATGTGGTTTTTTTTGACACTTTCTTTTTTTTGTTCTTTTTTCACATATTTAGGGTAAACATACAGGAGAGGGCAGACATTGTAAATAAAATATAGATAAAAATAAACAAAAAAATGATTAAACAACTAGGGTAAACAACGAAACAACAATCTTGGAATCTTTTTTTATTTTTATTAGCTATAAAATTACACAACAAACAATATCTTAATGTAAAGCAGTCATCATTGATGAGCAACATTTATTTATAGAAATCGTTTCGTCCACCTCTTCAATGCACGCATTTGCCCTCTAACTCAAAGGTGATGAAACTCCAACCTGAACTCCACTATTCAGTTCTGCAGCCCTTTCCATTCAAAGTGATCTGTCAAATGAAATGCAACTTACAATAATTTTACCACATAGGAAAATATTATAAACTATTTTTTTCATGATATTTTTGTTACATTTATTCAGCCTAAGCTCTAGTATGTATTTCTATTTACTTGGTCACTTAGCATTAAAATTAGGAATACAATGACTAAATTAATCATTGTTTTACTTGTACTGATGAGCAGCTCCGAGGTGGCACATGAGGTGTATATTAGTATAAACCCCTTTTGTATTTGAGGTTTTTTTTTTATATATAACACATATGTTTGTATACATTTCTTGTTGGTCCAGAGAAGTGGAAAGGAGGGAGGTGGATGCTAAGGATAGAGAAAAGGGGTACAAAAGAAAGGGGAGAAAAAGGGGGGGTAAGGAAGTTGGAGTCTGATAACAGTAGTGATGTTGAAGTGATGTCCGAACATTGAATTGAAAAAATATATAGATAGTTGATTTAATTCAATATCACAACACAGTTGTCTCAAACTGTCTTGATAAAGTCCTGCAAGATATTAAAAGGGAGTTCTATTCAGATATTGGCGTCAACAACGTAAAAGCAAAGAAGCGTTCTGCCTTCTATCAACAGTTCAGGCTGCTGGTGGTGAAATGCTGTAGAAGATATTTTCTTGGCACACTTTAGGCCTTTTAGTACCAATTGAGCATTGTAACGTTGCCACAGCCTACCTCTGTCTTGAGCTGACCATTTCCATCCCTTTATGACCACAGTGTACCATCTTGTGATGCAACAGGATTATGCAGCATGCTGTACACCTTGAATCATCTCCGACTGGTTTCTAGAACATGACAATGAGTTCTCTGGACTCAAATGACCTCCACAGTCAGAAGATCTAAGCACTTTTGGGATGTGGTTGATTGGCATTATTGATGTGCAGCCGACAAATCTACAGCAACTGTGTGATGCCATCATGTCAACATGGACCAAACTCTCCAAGGAATGGTTCCAGTACTTTTTTTTAATTCATGCCATGAAGGATTAAGGTATTTTCAATGGCAAAAGGGGGTTTAACCCAGTACTACCAAGGTGTACTTAATGAAGTGACCAGTTAGTGTATATAGTCCAGGGTAGTGAGAGATACTCAGTAAATCAGTCATTAGACAAGATGAAGCACTAGAACAGAAGAAAAACACCGTAGGACAACTATTGGCAGTTTATCCTTAAAGACATAGACACTCATTTTAAGACAGCAGCATACAGATTCTTGACAGAGGAAGAGTGGTGCCATGCTTTACATTTTTTGGTTCCAAAGAACACCAAAACTCCAGCATGACCACAGCCAATGATTCTGTGATAGTCAAAGGGGGACTTACAAGAAGAGAGGTTTTTTTACTTTGGTTTCTCTTCTATTTTCTGCTTAATGCGATCAGCAAGTTGCAAGAACATGGTTACCAGCCTTAGTTTAAACCCTCCCCCACTAAGACTAATATAGCAACTTAGATGGGTAGTAACGCATTTCAAGAAGGAAGAATTTAAGTACAGACGCCATGGTTCAGCTTCAAGACAATGTCACCAGGATGACTGACAACATTTATTTACAAAATGTAGAAAATGATTACAAGGACCTATTCAGCAATGGAAGTGTAAATGTTGCATATTTATAGCATTTTACCTTCTTTGAGGGATCGTGTGCTGCTGTTCTTCATTCTTAGCTGTTGGTCTTCAGCAAGTTTAGATATGTACAGCCATGTTCTGTCTTTTTGAGTGATAACAGTTTCAACTTTCAGTTCCTAATTTGAAGTACAAGATAAACCTTTTACTGTATGCTGATATGCATTAAATACTGGCATGTATATTTGACTAATTTAACATACTTGAGAAAGCCAATCAGAAGCATCAAAATGTTGACTTTTTTTACAGTGAAGAAAATAATTATCTTTCCTTAAAACTAGCTACTTTTAATATGAATTAAACCGGCTTCTTAATTTAGTTACATTTTTAATCAACTATTGAGGGTGCCAAATTGTCAGATTATTCCAGTTATTTAATTAATTTTTTTATTGCATAATCTCAGTTGCTTGGACAGTTGCTTTGGTAAAGTCCGTTCATGTCTGATAGTGCACACCTGGAAGGGCATTTTCATGCTCATATCATGGTTGTATGCAAAAATACAAATATAAAATCCATTATTAGAACTTTAATCATGTTATATTTTTAAGTTAAAATCAATTTTCCTAAACAGCGGCATTGCATTTTCATGGTAAAAGTTCCCACACCGACCTTGCTTGGCTCATGCTCTTTTCTCCCTGAGTTAAAAGTGAGCATGATGAGAAGATAAATAAAGCATTTGATAACCACAACCATTGTTTTTGTTTGGATGATGAAGCAAAAGTTTGTTTTTAAAGTCCAAATTGTTCAGTTCCTGTGGTGTTTCACTTCTTCCCTCTAATGTTCCCTTTTCTCTTTCTCTTTTGCTGCACCCCAGTCTTTAAAATGATCAAATTCACCAACCAGCTAAAAGGAAACTATAAAATCATCTGTGTTTCTACTCTTTTCTATGATCTTGCTTTTGTATGGAACTGTGGAATAACGTATGTCAATTCACGGATTATGGCATTAATAAGAACTTATTGTTCAATATATTGTTAATTCCTCAGAAAACTGTTCCTGCTGTGCTTCAATTGGGTAAATTAGATCATCCTGGACCAGATTTAGATTGTAAAAGTGTAGGTTAAAAAGTCTTGTTATTATAAAAAACTTCATAAAGCCACTTTTGTAGATGTATTTTGATATTTTAACTATGCCACAATGTCACAAATGTCAATGAAAATAACTCAAAATGAGGCTTTTCACTGTAATTATTAAATAAAAAATACTTTAACACGTCAAAATGGGATGAGGTAAGTACACCCAAAAACTCAAAAAGGGACTCGGAGGGGTCCTTAACCAAACGTTAATATATGACTTCTTGAGAATGAGCATGAGTTGCATGTGTTGCAACAGATTCTCAGAAAGGTCTTACTGTTCTGCCTTCCCAACGCACTCCCTATTAAAAGAAGAATTCATCACATAAACTATTATTCTATGAATTCTTTTTTAGCCATCTCTGAGCATTGTGCAATTCTGGGATTCATTTTACACAACAGCTTTTCCTTTCTTATATATAGTGACTCATCCTGTTGCTTCCTTTTTCTATTTATTTGCTTCCCTGCCCCTGTTTTTACTTGTGTTTAACATTTGACCTGTATCTTTAATAAATGGTTTGGTAACGCTTTATATTAAGGTGTGCTTGTTAAGTATTAATAAGATATTAATAAGCATTAGTAAGATGCTTATAATTTGCTTATAAGCACTTATAAAGATATTAATAAGCCGCTTATTACACCATTATCTTAATTATGGCATGATGTCAATCCAATTAATTATATGCTTATAAATACTTAATAAGCAATTTGTAAGCTACTCATGACAGTATTATATATTATCAGGTTAATGGGCCGGTAAGAATATGCTTATAAAGATATTAATAAGCTGCTTATTAGACTGCTATTA
>NC_050531.1:16971016-16989202 GCF_002922805.2 Oryzias melastigma
AAGCAAATTATAAGCATCTTACTAATGCTTATTAATATCTTATTAATACTTAACAAGCACACCTTAATATAAAGCGTTACCAATGGTTTTTCCATGACATCCAAAATGAAAAGTTTATTTAAAAAACACATGAATAACGTCTAAATCCCAAATAAAAAATTGAATTAGCAAACCATTTCCTTGATAATTAATTTCTATAACAAATATAACAAAAAACTGTCAACAGTCTCTTAGTTGCTTTTGTGTTTTTCACCCTTTATAATTTAACTTTAAAGCTGTAAAAGTGACCACAACTTTGAGGTACTTGACAATTGGGAAATCCAAGAATAAACATGAATAAAAAAAATGATGATGCTGCAGCACAAATATACTTCTTGTTTTTAGTGCTGACTGGTAGATTTGATTAAAATGTCTAAAAGTCAGTCATGCGAGGCTGAGTTACTGTTTTAGAGAGACCTAGAGTTCATTTTTTCTAATGAAATATGTGTACGTGTTTACTGTGTTACTCTGCTCCATACTGCTTGTGCCTGGTGCAGTTTGACTACAAACAAAATGCAATAGACAACACCATGTGTCTTATCTGTGTAAACTTTCATCTAGTGATGTTAAGCAGCTGCAGTGTCAGTCAAACATGCGGCAACATTGTCCTTAGGATCAGAAAGCCGAACTTATAGGACAACTGTGGTCGAATGAGGTGAAGAAATGACGTACTTGTAGGAAATCTGGCCCAATCTGACCCCATGGTTGGAATGCATCAACGCCTACCGGTTACATCACAATACCACAGCTTGGTGTTCAGTTCCTGTTTTCTTGTGACTTTGCAGACTTTCTAAGTCTGTCCTACTTTGTTAGACATTCCTGGTGCTCTGTTTTTTTATTTTTTTAAATCTTGTTTTTCCTTTGTTATTTCCTTTTTTCCCTACCAGTCAACTCCTGATTGGAGTATTGTGGGTTCGATACCCACCCATGTGTCTCGCCCATCCTTGGGCAAGACACTGAACCTCAAATTACCTCTGATGGGAGGTTGGCAGCAGTATTTGGGAGTTGAGCCACCATCAGTGTGTGAATATATGAGTGAACGGGTCAGTGTCTGTAAAGGAAGGTAGAAAAGTGCTATATAAGTATACGCCATTTACCATCACCTATCCAGGTCAGCCTTGAAATAGAGATCCTGATCTCAGTGGGTTTTTATCATGTTCCTTCTCACCTTCCCCCTCTCATATTTGTGGGATAGTGCACCAGGTTTAATGGACTTACTGTCTTGTCTGTAAGAGAGGGTGAACCTAAACTTCACATACTGGGAAGTAGGTCTTTGGTGGTACAAATGTACTACAGATTTTTGTTGTCATTCCACACATCAAAAGCATCTTCAGTCCCTTCCAACCAATGATGCAGTGCCTAGAGAGAAATCTTACCACCCTGGTCTAAATCGTGATACTCCAGAGAAACCTTACTCACTGGTTGACAGGACACACTGCAGCAGCATTTGGGTGTGTGATTGTATAAGTTGACTTCCTCCAACCCCCTTTCAGCCGTGGTGCAGAGGTAGAGAGGAATAGGAAGTTCAAAAGATCTCTGTGCGCCCATTAGTCGAAGTGTCCTTCACCAAGACATTGAACCCCACATTGCTCCTGATGTACAATGTATGAATAAATGGGAATGTTACTGTAAAATCCTTGAGCCCTCTAAGAAAGTACTAAAGCACTTATTTAGTAAGCACCATTTAATAGTTCCAGCAAATAAAGGCATTACAGAGGTGGAAATAAATAGGTTTGCTTTCTCTCCTTTCCGAGCAATAAGTTAAACTGTTTTTGACAAACTTACATTTACTGAATTCATTCTGACATGTACTCTATGTATTAGTGCAAATATGTCTATAATTATGAGAAATTATGAGCATGAGCATATTGATTTATATGGATATGTATGTATTTTGCTTTTACTTTTTCTATTTAAATTGAAAAATGATCTCCCTGTGACCCAGTCCATATATGTTGAGTGATTACAAAGCCATTGATAGCCTATGATAACAGAAAGTCTTGTGGCTTAGACAACAGCATAAGAATACAGCAATTCTGTATGGTTCATAGATAGTTATTTCATCTGGTTCTCTCCTCGCGGAAACCTTATGAATGGTTGACTTATTAACAGCATTGATTTGCAGTACAGACCCAAGAGGCTCAACAAGTATACTAGGTTTGTTTATAACCTCCTAGGAAGTGAAATTATAAAGCCAGAAACAAATAGGGTCTCTAACTCACCCTTCGATCCCTTGTTTACCATAAGTCTGTTGCAGGAATGGGCATCTCGAGGACCACATCCCTGCATGTTTTCCAATATCTGCTCTAGCATGTTCTGATTTGCTGGACACACCTGAACCAGGTAATCAGAATATCATGAGTTGGGCTTTGATATCTGGAAATCATGCAGACAGCGGCCTTCGAGGCCTGGATTTGCTTATCCCTGATCTGGTGGAAGGCCAGGAGGCTGAAAGGAAGATGAATAAACTAATCAAAAGAGACCCTCTCACCAAGCATTGGACACTTTCTGTCATAGTGACCTGGCTTCCCACAATAGATGCACAGATCCTCTTCCATGCCTTTCACAATTACGTGGTGAATAGCCAACTTAAGCCAACCTTTGTTGATTTATAAGGAGGTGTAGAAGATAAAAGTCTGGTGCTCTAGAAGCAGGTGGCAGATAATATCTCTATTTTTGAATTCCAAATTCATAAATTGTGCATACTTGTGTAGTGCTTTACTGTCCCAGTCACCCATGCACACACAAACATTTACACACTGCCACTGCCTAACACTGGAAACCAACCTATAACCACCAGGAGCAATGTGGGGTTCAATGTCCTTCCCCAGAACACCTCAACACATGGACGGACAAGGTGGGAATAGCCCTTCCAACCAGAGGTCAACCACTCTATTTCTGCATCACGACCGTCCCATACAGCTGAGGTTACAGTGTTACCCAGTTGCAGAAAGGATCTGGCAAAGGTTCTAACAGGTATGTATCCTTTAATAAGAAAAAGCACAACTAGTATTGAGGAACCCCCCCCCCCCCAAAAAAAAAAAAAAAACTTGGAACAGGAACTTAAAACAAGCATTTATTCCCTAATTTATAGTAAAAGACAGCTTGACATTCATAGTGTAGATCAGAATGTACCAACACTGAAGCTAAAAGACTACAAAGTTCTAGGTGGATCGTCACTTTACGTTACAATGTGTTCTAGGGTTTTCTCATGACCACAGTACAACAGAGAATCTGTATTGTGTTGAAGGTCTGTGTTGTCCAGTAGCCCCAAAACTCTTAAAGGTACAGTCATGTGAAAAAATTAGGACACCCTTTGAAAGCATGTGGTTTTTTGCAACATTTTTAGTAAATGGTTATTTCATCTCAATTTCAACAATACACAGAGATTAAAGTAATCAAACTAAACAATGAAAACTGAAGAAAAGTCTTTTCAAGATCGTCTGTAAATGTCATTCTGCAAAAATGCCTATTCTAACTGAGGAAAAAGATAGGACACCCTCACATGTATTCCCTCTTAAAGTGGCTCAGATCTCACACAGGTATATCACACCAGGTGCACATAATTAGTAGATCGTTACTCTGCATGTTGAATGAGGCTTGCCTTATTTAAACCTCAGACATTTAGTTTGGTGTGCTCCTAACTGTTGAAGTGAGAGTGAGCACCATGGTGAGAGCAAAAGAGCTGTCAGAGGACTTCAGAAAAAAGATTGTAGCAGCCTATGAGTCTGGGAAGGGATTTAAAAAGATCTCAAAAGATTTTGAAATCAGCCATTCCACTGTCCGGAAGATAGTCTACAAGTGGAGGGCTTTCAAAACAACTGCCAACATGCCCAGGACTGGTCGCCCCAGCAAGTTCACCCCAAGAGCAGACCGCAAGATGCTAAAAGAGGTCTCCAAAAACCCTAAAGTGTCATCTCGAGAACTACAGCAGGCTCTGGCTACTGTTGATGTAGAAGTACATGCCTCTACAATCAGAAAGAGACTGTACAAGTTTAACTTGCATGGGAGGTGTGCAAGGAGGAAACCTTTGCTTTCCAAGAGAAACATCAAGGCCAGACTGACATTTGCCAGAGATAAAGTTGACAAAGACCAGGACTTCTGGAATAATGTTCTTTGGACAGATGAGTCCAAAATTGAATTATTTGGACACAAGAGCAGAGGACATGTTTGGCGTAAACCAAACACAGCATTCCAAGAAAAGAACCTCATACCAACTGTGAAGCATGGAGGTGGAAGTGTCATGGTTTGGGGCTGCTTTGCTGCAGGAGGACCTGGTCAGCTCACCATCATAGAATCCACCATGAATTCTACTGTGTATCAGAAGGTGCTTGAAGAACATGTGAGACCATCAGTTAGAAAATTAAAGCTGAAGCGGAACTGGACCATGCAACATGACAATGACCCAAAACATACTAGTAAATCAACCAAAGATTGGCTGAAAAAGAAGAAATGGAGAGTCCTGGAATGGCCAAGTCAAAGTCCAGATTTGAATCCCATTGAGATGCTGTGGGGTGACTTGAAAAGGGCTGTACATGCAAGAAACCCCTCAAACATCTCACAGCTGAAAACGTTCTGCATTGAGGAGTGGGGTAAAATTTCCTCAGACCGATGTCGGAGACTGGTAGATGGCTACAAGAACCGTCTCACTGCAGTTATTTCAGCCAAAGGAGGCAACACTCGCTATTAGGGGCAAGGGTGTCCTATCTTTTTCCTCAGTTAGAATAGGCATTTTTGTAAAATGACATTTACAGAAGATCTTGAAAAGACTTTTCTTCAGTTTTATTTGTTTAGTTGGATTATTTGAATCTCTCTGTGTTGTTGAAATGGAGATGAAATAACCATTTATTAAAAATGTTGCAAAAAACCACATGCTTTCAAAGGGTGTCCTAATTTTTTCACATGACTGTATGCATGGAAAAATAGGCCCTGAAATTAATCAAAACCAGTGTACGTTTTAGAAACAATGCAATAAAACCAAAACAGAAGCAAGTAGAATGTCAACATGTAGAATAAAACTTATTTTAACACAAAAAGTAATGACTTCACTTGAAAGGGTGTCAAATGTGACAAGAACAGCATTTTATGATCTTAAAAAAATAGAAAATGTTTTCTGCCAGTACCAATCAATTCAGTCTTTTGCTATTACTTGTGGATTAGATGATTGAAGTTTAATTAAACAAGACATGTTATTCATAATTAACTGCTTTTAACCATTTGTTTAACTGCTGTTGCCAATGATAGGAAATATCAGAACTATTTGATCGTTTATGTAAGGAACCTAATTCCGATGGATTCTGAAGCAGAGAAAAGCAGCTTTGCACAAAAATATATTGGTGCCACAATCAGCTGGTTTATGTTAATTGTGTAAAAACTCTCCTACAGCAACGTGTTTAGTAGCTCTGGAATCAAAGTGTTAACCCTGGAGTTTTTGCTGGCAACAAGAAATAAACTTTTTGAACTACCATCAGATTCTGAGGCAATGAATATAGAACTGGTATCAACTACCAAAAGGTGTTGCATATTTGTTCAAAGCTGCTTTTCTCTGCATCTTTTTGGTTAATTGCTTAAGCGCTTTGTTAGTGTAGTGCAGAATATCAAAGCAAAGCTACTTTTCTACGACTTCAGAAGTTGTTTGAGTTATGTTAGTTGCATAAACGATTGAAGAGTTACAGTAATCCATAGAACGTCAACACTGGAGATACGCCTATGGTCTTAAGAGGTTCACAAGCAAGAACCATAAATCTGTGAAAGAACCAAAGACAGCAAAAACACCTAAAACAAAACCCGATCTCATCATATCTCAACAGTTTGCAGAACAGGCAGGAGTACATTGTTGCAGTAATTGTTATCATTGCTGGTTTCTTGTCCGTCCTTCTCTTTTCCCTCTTCTTGACTTTCACTCTTAGGACTCGCACACTCCATGGTTTGTGGTGTAAATTCTTCAAAGGAATTCGTCTCATCAAATGGTGCATCTTCATAATCATTTCCTGGGTCTTGTTCTGTTTTATCTGTAAGTTTTGGTGGTGAGGGTTCTCCAGAAAGGTTTTCATATTCTGCCTCACAATTCCCACCATCCTCTCTGGCAGACCCTGAAATGTGATAAAGCACAGTTAACTGGCTCTTTAAAAATATACTTAACTCAAATATTTTGAAAACACACTTAGAGTCTGGAAAAGAACCGCTGGAAGTTTGGGTTTTCTTCCCCTCTGGAACAGACAGACCAGGAACAAGATGAACAGCAACAAAAGTAGGATTCCACCAAATATAGCAGAGATCAGCAGCAGCAAAGACTCTGGAGGAGACAATATGTGAGGAGAAATAAATGCTTTGTGGTTGGAAAATTATGAAAAATAATTTAACATTCTATGCTGCTTTCACATTGAGCACAACTCGTGTCAAATTTGGGTCGGATACCTCACTGTCGACGTGTCAAATTCACTGCTGGATGCCTGTCCTAAATGTGTTCATAAACTTGACTCTCCAGACACGCCAAATGTTTTTAGCAGATCACTACATGGAGCAGTGTCTGTGAATATCTTATTTACCATGCATGGAAGACACAGATGATGTTGAAAAATTAGTTTTATTTTTATTTTTTAAGAGCGCTACAAAAACATTGGTAAACACATTTACATGTCTGGGTTTATGAAATTATTCAGAAACTTCCTGAATCTCATCCACTTAAGTTCCTGAGTTTAGATGGTCAAACAATATTATTAATATTTTTAAAAGTCAAATTGGAAGTTGTGCCTAACACTGATCAATCCTCATTTGTGTCTGTTTTAGAAGATGATGAAACTATTATTTCAACTCACTGAATATAATATTCAGGCAATACCCAAACACTTGAAAATAAAAATAAAAAGTTTTTAAACAACTGCCCTTACAGGTAGACCCGGCTATCTGTGGGTGAAAATGGGTAAACCTGCAGGGGGCACATAGTTGGAATGGACAAATTTGCACGTTTGAAGACGATTCAGTGAACCCGAAGAGCTAAAATGTTTGTGCAATTTTTTCTATGGGCGTGCTGCGGCTGTTGCAATGTGATGAACACATAAGGTTCAAGGTGAAACACAGGAATTTCTATAGAACTGTGCATGAAAAGTGCTATAAATTAAGATTGTTAATAATTAGGAAGTAAAACCTCAGTGTAGTTAGTGTGGGCATTTTATGGGTTTCCTAAGGGCACTTACATAACGTACTTGCCCCATTTACTAGCGGTCAGTAACGGGCCAGCACTAGCACCTCACTAAGAACTACAGTTTGCATTAAGGAGACTGTATGACATCATCATTTATATGTCATAAGAGCATGCAAATTATATTTGCCATAGAATGGAATAGTGCTTTCTTTTTTACCACCAAACTGATTTATTACAGATACTTTATGATAAACTTGCTAAAACACACAACAATTGTACATTTACATCTTCATGACACTCCCTAAAGTGGTCATGCAAGCCTACATATATATATAATATGATAAGGTTAGTATCAGGTCTTATATGTAGATAAATGACAATATAGCAACCATGTATCATTGTTGAATTATGCAGATTGTAGAGGGTAAGGGATTCAATACATTTGCTTCTTTCCTTCCTGTTTTAAGTGTTTACTGTTTAGTTTATATAATGGAAAATAAGGATATCAAAGATGTATAAAGACGTATTCTCTCTGAATCTGATTGTGACTTATTTTTGGTTATTTATATACTATATGTGATGCTTCTATATTGATTGAATTATGTTATAATTGACCATGTTTGAAACAATGAATAACCTCAAACTCGAATTCTCACAGAACCTATATGGGTTTATTCCCCATATGGAAGAACGTGACTAAGGTTTGAAAATAAAACATTAGATTGATAAACTACAATTAGGTTCACTCAAACTGCAAACTGGCAGCTTGGATCGGATTGGAAGGGGGATAAAATTTTGGAAAAACTGATCATTTAATATTTAATTTTTGTTGTTGTAGCATCTTATGTAAATGTGCTTATGTGTGAGCAGATATAATAGGAAAATGTCCCTCTGTCTGACTCCTATTGTACAAATCATGCTTTATTTTTACATGTCTTGTATCAAGATCAAAATTAGCATAGACCTTCTGAAGCCTACTCCAAGTGGTCATTTGATGAACTGCAAATCAGACAGAGTGTGAGAATGTGGCTGTTTTAATTTACTTACGTTTCACAACGACAGTGATGGGTGCTGACTCAGCAGATGTGACCGTGCGTCCAGACTGGGTGACCTCGTACACACAGCTGTAGTTACCCTGGTGTTCAAACTCTGCCACAGGAAAGCTAAAGGAGGTGGAGTTGCTGACTGCTGGCCTGTTGGTCGTCATATTGTATCCAGAAAAGACGAGAAAGAAACGACCCTGTGGAAACTTCGAGTTTATGGAGCAGGTGATGGTAAATCTGTGACCTTTGGTGATCTCCACTTCTCCAGGACCCCAAATCAACACTCCACCAGATGAAAGTGAGATGTTTGGCACCTGTAGGCTCACTGTGAAAACACAAAACAATGAGGTACTGTAGGTGTTTCAGATCAGCTAATTGGAGATAAACCGATCAGGATTCTGGTGCTTTTTGGGGTGCAAGTATCTTTATATGGTTGTATTTTACAAATGACAAAATACAGAAGAGTTCAAAGTTTAGTTTGTACTCATAGGACACCATAATAAAAAAAGCACCTTACCAGAAATGACTGATTCACGAAAAGTTTGGAAGAATTTCACTTGACAATGAAATGAATTTCCTAATGTTTGAGTTTTGTTTCTAAATCTCCCTCCACCTGTCCTTGTTTCTGTATACAGACACTGCATTTCTACAGTGAGCCAATCACATGACAGACAGCGTGCATAATTTGGCTTGCGTTTCCATTGTTTATTTCAACTCAAAAGATAAAGTCTGACATAAGCAAAGCATCCAGGATATTATAGGATGTATGAATATTTTTACTTAACAAAGATAAACTTATACAGCCTTAAAACTAAAAAGATGGGTTAAGTTCTCTCTAATGTTTTGCCTGGACACTACAAAATCCATCACATCAAGATATTATTGTCATGAATCAGTCTGTTTTCCCCACAGACCACCAGAGGGAGCCATCGCCTGAGTTCTAATCTCTCCAGAGCCTCATCTTCACTCCATTTCCCATAAGCCTCTGCCTGCTGTTCCCAGACCTCACCTGTCCCTTATTTCAAGTAATCACTACAAATATTTATAAGGAGGCTTCAAGCTGTGCTCAGGTGCGAAGTCTCGTTCTGGTTTATTCATCCAATTCTGAGCGTTACATCCTTCAGCCCTGTTCCTATTTAAGCCTGCCTCGACCCCAGCTTGTCTTTGACCACTGATCTGCCTCTGCCTGTGACGAACTGCTCACCGTGCCTGACCCTCGCCGGTTCTTCACCTCTGCCCTGCCTCAGCCTCTGACAGACCCTTCGCCGTTCCTGACCTCTGCCAAGATCACCCCGTCTAACCCAAGCTCCTTAAATAAAGACTGCATATGGATCCATCTGACTCTGACTCATTGTTACAATTATTCATTGAAGTAATTTGACACGCACAGTATCAAAGAATTCCTGATTTTAATGTTGGTTCTTAAACATCCAACTACAACATAGATGTTTTTTTTATGGAAACTGACAACAGCATTTCAGTCAGTGTAATACACTTCTATAAGACTTTTTAAGATGGAATAAAATATAATAAGAAAACCTTTATTTTATGACTTGGCTAGATTAACAAAAATAAATAATAAAAAGTGGATTTGTGTTGATCACTTACCGTTTACAGAAAGTCTGACAGAGTTGCTAAATGGAGAAGTGAAATTCCGATGAGGTCCTTTCTTCTGAAACTGACACTGGTACGACCCGTCATGAGCAACGTCTGCTTTGGAGATGACGAAATTGGTAAAGTTTGTACTTGAAGTTTGAGTCTTCTTAAATGAACTCTCTGTCCTCTTCAGGATGAAGGTTCCACCAAAGACTTGAGAATGGATTGAACAGGTGAAGCAAACTTCCTGACCCCAGGAAACATCAGCAGAACTCACAGAGATTGTGGGCTTTGAGAAGTTCACTGAAAAATGCAGAAGATGAAAAAACACAACATGATTATGACTCCTTCATAAATTGCAATACTTTAATTTCTCCAAAAAAAATCAAATGATGTTTTTCTTACCTGCAACACTGATTGTAAGTGGGTCACTGGAAGGTGAAGTGAACGTTTGACCAGAACCTGTTTTCTCGTACTGACACCGGTACGATCCATCGTGATCAAAGTTGACTTTAGAGATAGTGAAAGTTGCTGTCCGGATGGGAGAAAGTTGAGTCTGTCTAAAAGAGTCTGAGATCTTCTGGAGAATAAATGTTTCTCCTAAAAGTTCAGCTGCAGTGGAACAGGTGATTCTGACTTCTTGACCCCAGAAGACCTCTCCAGCAGGATCCATGGAGATGCTGGGCTTCAGGAGACTTCCTGTGGAACGTTTGGTTACAGCTATTTTTAACACAGACCAATGTGGTTTCTAGTTTTGCTGACATTCAAATAAAAAATGGTTGAAGAAGTTTACAGAAGATGACTGCATCTTAAACTTTTGTGAAGCTCACAACAATATAAGGTCTACTTACCTGAACAGATGACACCAGCATCTTCACCGTGATTACAGTTATGGGTCCCGTAACCTCTGTGATCACACTCTGTTAATGAGCTTTCATTGCCTAAACATGCTACATCATCCAGCCAGATAGTGCCTGATCCTTTTCCAAAAAGAGCCGATTTTGCAGCATGAAGAGCTGTCCCACAGGACAACTGTCTGCAGACCACTTTGGCATCATTTAGATCCCAGTTGTCATGACAGACTGTTCCCCAGACTCCATTGTGTTGGATTTCAACTCTTCCAGAGCATTCAGTCGATCCATCCCCAACCACCCTGATCTGACCTGAAAACACATCAGACTATTTCTCTAACTAGTATTTGGTAACAAGCTGCAAAAAGTGTAAAAGGCAAATAGACTTACCTGTGGCATACGAGCTCAAAAGACATGAGACTAATTAAAACCAAACAGGTTTTTTTTTTGTTAGATCAAAAACACAATTCTAAATTTTCCAAAATGCCAGATTGAGTAAATTGAGTCTTACCTAACGTCAGAAAGTGACTCTGCCGACTGCTGAACATTGCTTAATAAATCCGACTGAGTGTCAATCTGGATACAAAATGACAAAGTTAGTCTGTTTCTCTTTGGGGGAAGAAACTATTTTCTACTAACTTTATGCAAAACTTCCTGTTTTTCTTTTTTTATCTATCATTATGAAGAAAACTGCTGATAGTATATTCTTGATTTAAAAAAAAAAAAAAAAAACATGAGCTGCTGTCATGGAAGTCCATGATTTGTAGTTTTTTCTTTTTGAGCAAAGAGACCTGCCTGAGAAACTTTACAAAAAAAGATGAATCATGCCATTCGAAAGAAAACAGCTCACACTTTTGACTTTTGCTCTAAAAAAAAACTCACCATTGACTTTCTAAAAATTCCTTAATGATCATGCTTTTTCTTGTTTCCGGAGTTTGCATGCCTCTTTCCTAGGTGATAAGGTTTCTTGTCTTCAACAAATCATAAACAGATTACTGGCTGGACTAAAACCCTCCATATTTTAAAGTTTGATTATTCATCTCTACCTGTGTAGATTCTCCTGTTGTAATTCTCTCGTCTGTCTTTTCTACTAAAGAGGGTTTACTGTTCTTTATTCCCAGTGTACCAGACACTCCCTGTTGAATTAAGGGCTCATCATGTCATTTCATGTTATTTCATGAATTCTTGTCTTGTCAGCTCAGGGCAATGTGCCTTCTGGGACCTGTTTCCCATAACCTGACAGTCCTTCCTATGTTCTGTCTTGAGAGTCATTCTATTACTGTCTTGCTCTGTTTATTTGCTTCTCTGTTTCCGTTTTTTCTTGTGTAACCCGTTCACCACTCTGTTTGTTGAAGTAAGAGAGTTGAGGACATCCCAGTTTAAAGAAACAGTCTAGGGTCAGATATGATCCCCCTTGCAAATTTTTTTTAAAAAACACTGGTTAACTCATTTCATTTTTTCCGATGGGTAAAAATAACTACAACACAGGGCTTTAAGAATGCTCCCTTTTATATTAATACATTTAGAACACAAGGAAACAGCAGAAGAAGAAACAAAAACCCAGACTTACAGATAAATACCAAATTTTGTTTGCTCCGTATCCAAAAAAAAACAAAGACAAAAGTTCAGTTCAGTTCTAGTGTGGTGGTGTCAATATGTGTACGAACAGGGTTTTAGCGGGAGGAGGTAACGGCCAACAATGCTAGCTTAGCAGCGTAGCTTTCCCAGCCTCAGTCCCAGTAACCTCAGGTCCCTGTACCGTGGAGCGAGACATCAATCTGTTCCTTTTTTTTTCATTAGCAAAGAACGAAGCAAACTACGAAGCTAGCCACACAGGATGTGTTGACGGTACCTTGGTCCTTTAGTGTGGTGTCGCGATGTGTCTTGCTCTCCTGTGGCTCTCTGTGTTTTTTTCTCCGATGCGGCTCCTTCCATTGGTTTGGGGAGTTTCATCAAGAGGAATAGTTGCTGTAAAATTAGCTTGCCCTATTCAAGTATGTCAGTTTGTGTTCTGCGTTTCGTGGTATTCCCACCGTAGGGGCTGCCACCTCTGGGACAATACATGGGCATGAAGGCTGCCACTCGAGGAGCCTCATCAGCCTCTCGATTAACTGGGTTGCTAGCTCAGCTGTATATATAATTTTGCATAAATCCAAATTATGATGTAATCCTCATGGCTCAAAAGTCCTTCCAGCTTTAACTTCTCTGGTCTCATATAGCTGATGGTGCTAAATTTCAATGCTAATACTAACAGCCCTATTTGTTTCTTTCAGATGCAGTAAACTAATAACTAGGTTCCAGCCTAACATCACTACGCTTAAGCTCAAGGCAGGTGCTTCAGCTGCAGTAACACTTCTACGTTAAGCCTGATCGCGGGTGCAGTCAGCAGCAAGCATCACATTGCAGCGCTAAGTCAGATTGTGGTTGCATTCAGCTGCAACCAAACTTCCTGTACTTGATCATTCCTCATAACGTGTCTTCTTTCTAATTTGTATCTCCTTCAGAAAGATCACCTGAGGCAAGTCTTTCCTTAAATTTTTTGGGGATCTCTTTTACTTGACCCAAAGCGTTCATCAGCAACAAGAGTTCTCCAGCCCAGAGCTCAACCGCCAAAAGTCTCTATCCATGCTGCACAAATACTTTCACAATATATCTTTCAGTTCCACTTCAAGTTATCTCCTTATTAAAATCCTTTTCCAGAGTCTTCCTCTGTCTTTTTCTCTTACTTGGTTCATAACAGACCACTCTGCAACCGCACCACTCAGCGCACCCTGCCCCTCTGCGCATCCGTGACGGGGTGAACATTCACGTGCATGTTGAAGAAAGTCATCTTGAAGAACGAAATTAGTCAGAGATTACGAAAGAGAGATAATAAAAGAGAGCACAACTTGCGGAAAAAGTCAGAAGACAAATGGTCACATCGTCATCCATGACTGTTGTCACTGTAGATTGGTCAAAGTTGCGGTGAAAGTAAAAAAGTTGGAGGGTGGGCAACAAATCGCGGGGTTTGCTTGGATTTGCGTTAATAGTAGCGATCGCAACATTGGGATATCCTGGAGGGACTGAATAGAAGAAGATTCTGCTCCCTGCCGTTACCTGTGTGAGCCCGCTGCTCTGGTGTGGATATCACCTTCTGAGCGCACGTTCATGAACCTGTAAAATCGATTTTTTAATTTTCGTGTGGGCTGTGACATCCACAGTCCACACATTTCAAAATAAAACTCTAAACAATAAACAACAAAATGAATTAATAAAAGCAGATTACTACACTTTTGATTATTTTTCATTTGTATTTGATTGTGTAATAAAGCTGGATGACTGTTTTAGTGGTAGCTTCATCCTACTGTGCTGAATATTCAATCAATCTGCCATAGAGCCTCTATTTTGTCATGGTACCAACAGTACCACAACAAAAACATTGCAGCAGCAGCTTGGGATATTCTTCAGGGCACTCCTCTCCTGGTACAGCTTTTACATGAGAGTGTTGACTGACTGTTGGGAGTGTTGACTTCCTTGTACTGGTAGGACTTGGGAAGTTGCCGTAGGGGTGCCCAACCCTTGTCCTCAAAAGCCCTTTTTCTTAGTTCTCCCTGGCCTTTGTGCTGCTGATTCGCTGACTCAGATAAATCCACACGTTAATTAACTGAACACAGCTAAACCTGATAATTAGCGGCAAAGTGGAAAGAGAAGAAAAAAATAGGCAGTATTTCTTTTGAGGTCTTTATCCACTAGTGGGACAATAATGGCAAACACGTCTGACCATTGCTGTCAAATATATTGGATAATGAGAACACTTTACTAGTTTAAAGGGTTAAACCTATAGCATGAAATATCACATGTCTTTTGTACTACTATAAATCTTCAATCATTTATGCAATAAGTTTATACACAAAATTCCCAAATATCCTGAAGCATCTAATACATACCTGTGTCAACTACCGAGAAGTTTTGCATAGTGGTCCAGAACTGCTTTTCGAGTTGTTTTAAGGTTAAATGCATACATGCTTTATTATTGTGAAATGCTAAATATCAATGCAAAGCTACTTTTCTCAGCTTCAGTATTTGTTTCTGTTATGTTAATTGCCTATCTCTTAGAAGAGTTACAGTACACTGAAGATAAAGCTATGATCTTAAAATATTATCAAGCAAAACCATCAATCTGTGAAACAACCAAATACAGCAGAAAACAGAGCCCGATTACATCACATCCCAACAGTTTGCTGGACAGACAAAAGTCGTAGTAAATGTTATAATTGCTGGTTTCTTGTTCGTCCTTCTCTTTTCCCTCTTCTTGTCTTTCACTCTCAGGAGTCACACTCCATGACAGACTGTGGACCAAATTCTTCACTGAAATTTGTTTCATCAAATGGTGCATCTTTATAATCATTTTCTTTGTCTTGTTCTGTTTTATCTGTAAGTTTTGATGGTGAGGGTTCTCCAGAAAGATTTTCGCATTCTGCCTCACAATTCCCACAGTTCTCTCTGGCAGACCCTGAAATATAAAGAACAGTTAAGTGCTGTTTTAATAGAAAAGATTTATATATTTAGATATTTTTATATTTTGTAACCTGATGAATACACACTTTGAGTATGGAAAAGCATCACTGGGAATTTAGGATTTCTTCCCCTCTGGAACAGACAGACCAGGAACAATACAAAGAGCAACAGGAGCAAGATTCCACCAAATATGGCAGAGATCCGCAGCAGCAAAGACTCTAGAAGAGACAATGAATGAGTTTTCTGTGACTCAGGAAGAAACAATATTTTGTGGGAATACATGAAAAATATTTTTAAATTCTTAGTGGTCAAAAACATACAACAGAAAAAAGTTATATTCCAAGATTAAAGTTGTAAATTTGTGAGAAAAAAATCTGAAATTTACAAACTTAAATATCATAAATGTAAACTTTTTTTCTTGTAAATTTATAATAGGACTAAAAAGAATGTAACAGTACAAGGTTATTATTAGAACTGAACTTACAGTCAAGGAATTGAACCCAATGTGCTGCAGCAGACTGACTTCTTGTACAATTCAATTTGTTTTGGGTATTTCTCAATGTTTATCAATGTTTTATTTACTGATGGGTGGATTGCAGGATCTGTGCAGTGCCCGTTGACGATGCCTGTAGCTGCCCACTTCCAATCAATTCCTCCTCCAAAGGTAAGATCTCCTCTAAGTCTATGTATGATCCGTCCCTCTGAAGAAGCCCAGTGTATCTGCATATTCTTTTGGATGTCGTTGTGCTAAGAATATTATTATTTTGTATCGCTAAAAGGTTATAATTTCTTTTCTTTTTTTCAAACCTATCCTGTAAAAATAAAACCTTTACAAAATGCTCCAAGCCTTTCAGCATTGAGCACGGCTCCAATAAAAACACAATTTTGGTGTTTTTTCTCTTCAATTTATCATTATTTTTTTCTTAATACGTTTTGTTAATACCTTGCTTCACATTAATTTATGACTTTTTTCTCTCGCAAATGAACACATTTTCTAAAGTTGTAATTTTTACATTTGGAAAAAAATATTGTACAACTCTAAAACACGTACATTTACAAGAAAATAAGTCATAAATGCAGCCAAAACTTTTAAAGTTGTAAATATGCAACTTTACTCTAGTAATTTAACAGTTACAATACCTTTTTTGTAAATTTACAACTTTAAAATCATAGTTAAATTTATACTATTATTTTTTTGTATTCTGGCTGCAATACTCTGTTGTAACATGATATATCCACTGCTCAGTAAAATTAGAAGCAGGTGTGAAGAATTTAAGACAAAAAATGTGATTTACAAAAAATATCAAAATGCAGAATGACTCAACTTTCTAATGTAAATTTGTTACTCTCTAAAACCACCCCAAAATGGTCAATCTATGAACTGCAAATCCTTTAAATTTGGGAACGGAGTGTCTGACTGTGGTTATATCATTGGTCTTTTTCACTCCACTTACCTTTCACAACAACATTTATGCGTGCTGACTCAGCAGAGGTGAACGTGCGTGCAGAAAGGATGACCTGGTACACACAGCTGTAGTTACCCTGATGTTTAAACTCTACCATGGGAAAGCTAAAGGAGGCAGAGCTTTTGACTGCTGGGGTGCTGTTTGTCATGTTGTATTCAAGAAAGACGAGAAAGAATCGACCCTGAGTAAATGTGGAGGTAATAGAGCAGGTGAAGGTAAAGCTATGACCCCTGGTGATCTCTACTTCTCCAGGACCCTGGATCACCTCTACACCAGGAGAAGTTAAAGAGATGTTGGGCATCTGTAGGCTCACTGTGAAAACACAAAACAGTTGATTAAAGTGTTTCAGATTATCCTATTTAAGATAAAGCCAGCCAATAAGAGTTTTAGGGGTAAGTATCATTATAAGGCTGTATATACTACAAAGATTAAAATCAAGAATGCAGAAATTTAGGCCATTCAGTAGAAAAGAAAAGCCTCAACCTTACTGGTCATATAAGATTATGGTTCAGGTCATGGTCAAACTCCTTAATTTGAACACATTAGTCCTCAAACCCACAACCTAAGTTAAATTATGCCATGATTTCAATCTTTGGGCAATGAAAAGGTTACATTGAAAAAAATGTGCAGAAAAAGGGAAATCAACAAACAAACAAACAAACAAAAAAACATTATTTTTCAGTCAAAGGGATGGCTTCTCCTGATTGAGTGGATTCCTACCGTTTACAGAAAGTCTGACCGAGTTGCTGACTGGAGAAATAAAATTTCGATGCGGTCCTCTCTTCTGATACTGACACTGGTAAGACCCTTCATGATCAATGTCAGCTTTGGAAATGATGAAGTTGGTGTAGTTTCTACTTGAAGTTTGAGTCTTCTTAGATGAACTCTCAGTATTCATCAGGATGAAGGTTCCACCAAAGATTTGAGTTGGGATTGAACAGGTGAAGCAAACTTCCTGACCCCAGGAAGCATCAGCAGGACTCACAGAGAGTGTGGGCTTTGAGAATTTCACTGCAACAATGCAAAAGAGATAAACAAAAAACTTGAACCTCACTTCATTTACACAGCTTTTACTCTTTAATTTATCTAAAAAAGTATTTTTTTCTTACCAGTAACACTGATAGTAAGTGAGTCACTGAAGGATGAAGTAAAAGTTTGACCAGAAACAGTTTTCTCGTACTGGCACTGGTACGATCCATCGTGATCAAAGTTGACTTTAGAGATGGTGAAGGTTGCAGTGCGACTTGAAGAAAATTTTGTCTGTCTGAAGGAGTCTGAGTTCTTCAGGAGAATGAATGTTTCTCCTAAAAGTTCAGCTGCAGTGGAACAGGTGACTCTGAGATCCTGACCCCAGGAGACCTCTCCAGCAGGATCCATGGAGATGCTGGGCTTCACAAGACTTTCTGTGGAAAGTTTGATTAAAGCAAATTTAAATGTATATCACTGTAATATCACGTTCATTAGTACAGGAATCTGCTCTTTGATCATATCAGTTTGGAAAAAACATCAGCTAAAAGTTCAAGTAATTTGGAAAGAATTCAGTCTCTCTG
>NC_050531.1:16990317-17030101 GCF_002922805.2 Oryzias melastigma
TATGATGGAGTGTGTGAGCTGCTGTTACAGTTGAATTGAGTACATGTGTAGTATATGTATAGTATATGTGAGTATGTTTAGTTTAAATTCGGAGACCATTTTGGCCAACAAGTGTGTGTGTAACTATAGTGTGTGTGTAGACAGGCCCCGCCCATTCTAGTTTATCACTTAGTCCTGGTTGTTTGTGATGTTGCTTCCCTCTGTTGCCATCCTCTTCCCCCCCACCCCTCCCCCACCCTCTTCCTTTTTTCCATCCGGTCCAACAACAAAGAAAAATAAATAAATCCATCCATCCATCTTCTTAACCGCTTCGTCCCTTTCGGGGTCGCGGGGGTGCCGGAGCCTAACCCGGCTGCTGATGGGCGAAGGCGGGGTTCACCCTGGACAGGTCGCCAGCTTGTCACAGGGCCTCAATCACACACACATACACATACACTCTCACATGCACACCTAGGGGCAATTTAGAGTCACCAATTAACCTATGAAGCATGTTTTTGGACGGTGGGAGGAAGCCGGAGTCCCCGGTGAAAACCCACGCATGCACGGGGAGAACATGCAAACTCCACACAGAAAGGTCCCAGCTGGGAGTCGAACCGGGGCCTTCTCGCTGTGAGGCAAAAGCGCTTACCACTGCGCCACCGTGCAGCCCTCATAAATAAATAAATAAATAAATAAATAAATAAATAAATAAATAAATAAATAAATAAATAAATAAATAAATAAATAAATAAATAAATAAAAATAAAATAAAACATAACCAATATAAATAAAGTTTAGTATGAAATACAACAGGGGTTTATACTCAATAAATCCCTGTTGTGACAGTAAAATCTGCTCAACACAAGAAGCTCTCAGCCCACATCTGTTGGCTCAGCTGTTGGACAGGACAAAAAAAAAAAAAGATTAAAAGTCATAGGTATGTTTGGGCTTACTTACGTCTCACAACAACAGTGATGGGTGCTGACTCAGCAGAGGTGACCGTGAAATTTGACAGGGTAACCTGGTACACACAGCTATAGTTACCCTGGTGCTCAAACTCAGCTATTGGAAAGCTAAAGGAGGCAGAGCTGTTGACTGCTGGGGTGCTGTTTGTCATGTTGTATTCAAGAAAGACGAGAAAGAATCGACCCTGAGTAAATGTGGAGGTAATAGAGCAGGTGAAGGTAAAGCTATGACCCCTGGTGATCTCTACTTCTCCAGGACCCTGGATCACCTCTACACCAGGAGAAGTTAAAGAGATGTTGGGCATCTGTAGGCTCACTGTGAAAACACAAAACAGTTGATTAAAGTGTTTCAGATTATCCTATTTAAGATAAAGCCAGCCAATAAGAGTTTTAGGGGTAAGTATCATTATAAGGCTGTATATACTACAAAGATTAAAATCAAGAATGCAGAAATTTAGGCCATTCAGTAGAAAAGAAAAGCCTCAACCTTACTGGTAATATAAGATTATTGTTCAGGTCATGGACAAACTCCTTATTTTGAACACATTAGTCCTCAAACCCACAACCTAAGTTAAATTATGCCATGATTTCAATCTTTGGGCAGTGAAAAGGTTACATTGAAAAAAACGTGCAGAAAAAGGGAAATCAACAAACAAACTCAAAAACATTATTTTTTAGTCAAAGGGATGGCTTCTCCTGATTGAGTTGATTCCTACCGTTTACAGAAAGTCTGACCGAGTTGCTGACTGGAGAAATAAAATTTCGATGCGGTCCTCTCTTCTGATACTGACACTGGTAAGACCCTTCATGATCAATGTCAGCTTTGGAAATGATGAAGTTGGTGTAGTTTCTACTTGAAGTTTGAGTCTTCTTAGATGAACTCTCAGTATTCATCAGGATGAAGGTTCCACCAAAGATTTGAGTTGGGATTGAACAGGTGAAGCAAACTTCCTGACCCCAGGAAGCATCAGCAGGACTCACAGAGAGTGTGGGCTTTGAGAATTTCACTGCAACAATGCAAAAGAGATAAACAAAAAACTTGAACCTCACTTCTTTTACACAGCTTTTACTCTTTAATTTATCCAAAAAAGTATGTTTTTCTTACCAGTAACACTGATAGTAAGTGAGTCACTGAAGGATGAAGTGAACGTTTGACCAGAAACAGTTTTCTCGTACTGACACCGATACGATCCATCATGGTCAAAATTGACTTTAGAGATGGTGAAGGTTGTAGTGCGACTTGAAGAAAATTTTGTCTGTCTGAAGGAGTCTGAGTTCTTCAGGAGAATGAATGTTTCTCCTAAAAGTTCAGCTGCAGTGGAACAGGTGACTCTGAGATCCTGACCCCAGGAGACCTCTCCAGCAGGATCCATGGAGATGCTGGGCTTCACAAGACTTTCTGTGGAAAGTTTGATTAAAGCAAATTTAAATGTATATCACTGATTTTCAGTCAAGATGGCAGACTTCTAGTCTGTCTTTCAAACTTCGAGTCTGTTGCATAGCTGCATTTGAGGCACAGAAAAGAATATTCATAAAACTTACAATAACGTAGGACATCTACTTACCTGAACAGATGACACCAGCATCTTCACCATGATTACAGTTATGTGTCCCATAACCTCCGTGGCCGCACTTTGTTAGTGAGCTTTCACTGCCTGAACACGCCATATTATCCAGCCAGATTGGGTCTGATCCTTGACCAAAAGGAGCTGATCCGGTGGCATGAAGAGCTGTCCCACAGGACAACTGTCTGCAGACCACTTTAGCATCATTTAGATCCCAGTCATCATCACAGACTGTTCCCCAGACTCCATTATGCTTGACTTCAACTCTTCCAGAGCACCTAGTCGATCCAGACCCAGCCAGTCTGATTCGACCTTAAAACACATCACAACAATGTGTGTTCAACAACAGTGAATTTTTTTTTCAGTCGGACTTGAGCCTTGTTGATCTAACGTACAACATAGACCACTGAAATTTTCTGCTGATTTGGCTGACTTCCAAAACTGGAAATGATTCAGAGACTCAGTTAAAGAGATCTGCTGAAGACGACTGCATCTCTTGTTCACACAGCAGCATGTGAGGAACAGCAAAGGATTTTCATCAAACTCAAAATAATATATGAGGTCTACTCACCTGAACAGATGACTCCAGCATCTTCACCATGGTTACAGTTGTGTGTCCCATAACCACTATAACCACATTGGGTTAATGAGTTTTCACCCCCTGAACACGCAACATCATCCAGCCAGATTGTGCCTGATCCTTGACCAAAATAAGCTGATCCAGGAGCTTGAAGAGCTGCTCCACAGGACAACTGTCTACAGACCACTTTAGCATCATTTAGATCCCAGTAATCATCACAGACTGTTCCCCAAACTCCATTGTGTTGAACTTCAACTCTTCCAGAGCATTCAGTCGATCCAAACCCAACCAGCCTGATTGGGTCTGAAAATGCATTAAAAAAAAGTTTTCAAAAACATTGAATTTATTTCTGTCTGCCTTGGTCTTTTTAATTTAAAGTTAGGATCAGTTCAACCAAAGAAACAGATAATTTAACATTTTTTGTTAATGTGACTGATTTCTTCAGTGGAACTAGTTCAGCCTCTACTGAAAAGGTCTACTGAAGATGAGTGCATCTTAGAGTCTTAATTTTTTGCACAGCTACATGTGAGAAACTGTTAAGTATCTCTTACCTGAACAGATGACACCAGCATCTTCAACATGACCGCAGTTATTTGTCCCATAACCTCTGTGACGACACTGAGTTAATGCACTTTCTATGCCAGAGCATTCCACATCATCCAGCCAGATTGTGCCTGATCCTTGACCAAAATAAGCTGATCCAGGAGCTAGACGGGCTGCCCCACAGGACAACTGTCTACAGACCACATTTGCATCATTTAGATCCCAGTCATCATCACAGACTGTTCCCCAAACTCCATTGTGTTGAACTTCAACCCTTCCAGAGCATTCAGTCGATCCAAACCCAACCAGTCTGATCTGACCTTAAAACATTGAATAAGAAAGATTATTTTGCCCTTCTTTTACTGATGGCAAGTTATGGAGTAGGTAAGACAGGAAAAATGACTAACCTGAGGCAAACCAGCTCAAAAGACATGAGACTGAAAAAATAAGAAAACATTTTCATTAGATAAAAAAACACAACTTTAAATCTTCCAAAATGCCAAATTTATTGAACCAAGTCCCACCTAAAGTCAGAAAGCGAAAGTTTCTTTGCTGTCTGCTGAACATTGCAGAAAAATTCCGGTTGTGCGTCACCAATCTGGACACAAAAAGACAAACTGAATCTATTTCTCCGTTCATAAATAAAAACGCATTAGTAGTAGTATTAATAATGAATTTTGTGCATAATATTATACTTTTGATCATAATGAAGCAACAAAAACCTGGAGAGGCACTTTTAAGATGAAAGATATGATTATTTTTAGTGAAATGTAGCCAGTTCTCTAAGAAGAGCTGGAATCACCATCACTAGCCCCGCCCCCTACCGTCAGAATTGCTTTTTGCATTTGAGTTGGAGAAATAAACTGCTGGAGGCACTAAACAGTTATTTATGTTTTCATAAGACTTAGTTTCAGATTTAATATATGTATTCAGGTGTAACCGTTTTTTTCCGACATCTCTCTTTGAGCAGCGGAACTTTGTGTCATTTTTCACACTGCTGACTGATTTTTAATGAAGTCAGGTTATGTCTATGTTTATAGATTTATGAGGCCATTGATTGAAAAAACAATTTGAATGAAAGACAAGCAGATCTAATTGATGCAAATTGTTTTTCCCTTGAGAATTTGTACATGACCGGAAAAAAGTAAAGTAAAGTAACGAGTAGCAAATTACATTTTAAAATAAGTAATAAGTAAAGTAATTAATTTCATCCAGCAACTAAAGTAAAGTAATCAATTACTTTTTTAAAGTAACTTACCCAACACAGCTAGTACCTCACCAAGTGCATTCAGGCAGCAGCTTGGGATATTCTTCAGAGCGCTCCTCTCCTGGGACAGCTTTTACATGGAAGTGTTGACTGACTGTTGGGAATGTTGACTCCATTGTATTGCTTGGGAAGTTGCCATAGACCAGGGTTGCCTAACCCTTGTCCTCAAAAGCCTTGTCAGTTCTCCAGCTCTCCCTGGTCTTCTTGCTGCTGATTCACTGTCTCAGATAAATCCACATGTTGAATAAATAAACACACCTGAAGCAGGTAATTAGCTGAAGACTGGAAAGAGATGAAAAAACAAGCAGGACCAGAGTTGGCCTGCTCTTTCATTGTCTGTTTGGAAATTGACTTTGAGTTGTGATTCCGCTTTCTAACGCAGTACCTATATAATCTTGCACAACCCTGTATACTTCCTTAGAATGGATGCCCTTAGTTTAGATGTACAACCCACTACTGAAACACCAAATATCCTCCAACATTGATGTAGTTTAATTTTGAACCAAGAGCCACTTCTTCTTTCCATTTTATCAAAGCTTAAAAAAGTATATAGGATCTATTTGCCCTGTTGTTACAGACACCAACATCTAACTTCTCTGTTTTTTTATATATATAACTTGTCCTGTCCAACAGCTGAGCAAACAGATACAGGCTGAGAGCCTCTTGTGTTGGGCAGAATTTACTGTCAGAACAGGAGTTTATTGAGTATAAACCCCTGTTGTATTTCATACTAAGCTTTATTAATATTGATTGTTTTTTTTTTTTTTTTTCTCATACCAGCTATACTTTCCCATACACTTCACAAGAAGTAATGCTGCTGCTGGTATGGATTGTCTTATTCCCTGTGATGCCACTTGATCATTGTTATGTTAAAGTAAAATAATCCAACCAAGCCTCAATCCAAAGAATAAGTTCCGATGTCCATTCAGTTGAGTTTGATTCATTTTGAAATGATTTTATAACTATATAGGTTGTTTCAATTCCATTAACAGCTTGCCTCAAAGAGATCTATCAGATTGGGTCACAGGAATAGAAATCAATTGATCGATTAATTCATTAATTATTATACCCCTGGTCAGTGATTAATTTTTAGAAATCTGGCCCAAACTCAATCACGAGGGTTAATTTTCTTCATCGTGACATTTCTAAGACTGAAAATGGGCACTGATGCCTTCTTCCATATCCGCTGTGATTGATTAGTTTTTCTTCTTGTTTAGATTTTGAGAAAATTGTGCCTTTTGATGTGGTTTTGTAAGGTATAATTCTTGGTTTTGGTCATGTTCTCTTTTGAGTTGTCCCCCAATCTTCATCCACAGCTGTCTTCATTTCTGTTAATTATCCTCAGTACCTGGTTTTCTGGTCATTGGTTTAGTTACCCCTGTGCTCGCTCCCTTAGTTTATGGTTTTATAATGTTCAAGGTTATTCATTACTGTTTAAGTTTCACCAAGTTCTGCTGTATTTTGGGTACTGCATCAAAGGTTCCTGACAATATTTCCAATAAGTCCAAAAGTTGCTTCTAAATCAGAAGTTTTTTTTTAAACTACTGAAAATATGACACACAAACAGCATCAACCTTTAAGGTTTAGAGTCAATTTTGGAGCTTAAATTACACATAACCAATTTGCCAGGGATTCCAACAGCAAAAGTAACAAAAAAGCTGTCAACAACATCTGAATTGTGCTTTATTATAAATGTACTTCTCATTTTCAGTGCTGACTGGCAGATTTTATAAAAAATATTATAAATCAGTAGTGAAAAGGCTGAGCTCTTGTATTCAGGCTGTAAACATTTGGTCCACTTAAGGTGAAGCCAGAGTTAGTTTCCCCAGATAATCTGGAGCAAATTTTCAGACTGAATACATACAAATCAACTCTGGTCCAGGACCAAGAACCACTCTCAGATCCATCATTCAAGGTGGTTTGTGTTTGTTTCCAACCAGACTGTGTTTTGGTTCACTCTGCCATTCCTCAGTCTAAATAAGTTCTGTGCTCAGAGCAGAACAACTGAACCAAAACAGCCACCATAGCTGGGCTTTATTTGATACAAACAGAGAACCGCAAACAGTTGTGGAGCAGCAACTCATTCAAATGTGGTTGCTAGAAAACAGGGTCCTTAAAGCAACTTTTAACGTGATACAAATTGCTTGTCACACTGTATTACCAACAAATTATAAGTCATAAACACTTCTTGGCAAAAGTTTCCTCAGTAGCGACTATTGGTGACATCATCGAGTGAAACTGACGTCCAAAATCAGACACTCTATTTTTCCATAACTCTATTTGGACGGATAAGTGTAGTGGTAGGGATAAGGACCTAACTTAAATAACAACTGGTTACAACTGAGGTCTGCAGAAGAGCATCTCTGAATGCACAACATCTACCCATCTATCTATCTCTGTATTTTAACTACATGATCCTAAAAATAACTGTTAAAATATCATGTTTTTTGACAGTAAATAATATTCACTGTCAAGACAGGTCTGATTTGCAGATGCAGGTGCATTCAAGTGCGCTAGAGGTTCATTCAATGAGTGTTTGAAACTGAGTGTGACAAAAGCAATGGTTTGCAAGCTTCAACTCTGGGCTTCACATATCAAAATAAGAGTCTCTGGATAGGAGCAGAAGAGAGCTATAAGTGCTCTATAGAGAACAGGGGGAACTTCAAATAGGTTTCTAAAAAGGGATTTGAATTTACTGTCACAATGGGGGTGTGAGAGATGGGGGGTGCAGGAGGTCAGAAAGCACTGGTGTGGTAAATGAACAGTCTTATTTAAGCAACTGCTGAGGTAGAAAAACGTCCCAAAAATCCTAAAACAGAGGATGCACTTGTGCAAAGCCTATTTGTTCTGTTAGCATTTTAAGGTGTTTAATTTGCTTTTGCTAAGAATATTATTAGTAACAAAATGTTAGATCACAAACAATGTGGATGATCAACAAAGTATTGTTTTTGTCTTTGTCAGCAGTATGTATGAGCCATACTAACCATTAAGGGTGTGTATTGGCAAGATTCTGGTGAAATAATCCATAGCTCACGATACATATGTATTGTGATATATCCCAAGACTGTACCAAAACAATTTTTCACATTTTTTTTAGAGTATGTATTATATAAAAACTGAGTATTAATAGACATTTTACAGTAAACTTGAAAAATTAATGTTATTTAACGATCACAATGCTAAGCACTGAAACTGTATCTCATATTAAACAAAGTTGCTTTTACCTAAAAAAAAATCATGATGCTTTTTTGGTAAATTAAGAAATCTTTGGGGAAGAGAAAATATTGTCTGATTTCTACAACAGAATTATTAGTATAAGAAAAAGAAAACATAGAATGAAAGTAGTTTTAGAACAAATAAGGTTCTAAAAGTATGACTGAGAAAAAGAGGTTGATTTTCAACATTGCTAAACGTAGCTTATCCAGTACTAGTGGTTGGGGATTTAAGTGGAAAGCAAAAGTAAATAGTTAATAAATATTAAAAATCACCTTGTCAGCATTTTAAATTGATACAAGTATAGCTAAATGAAGTATTGCAATATTGTCAAATCAACTATACTGCTGCTCTCAACTAAACTCTGGTGCTTTTTTCCTCCTGCTCACCATAGTCACTTTGGACCCCATCACCCTAAGTCTGGTTTCAGTTCCCCTACCAAACACCTCATTTAGATTGGAGGATCTGCATGCTCACCACTTTCATCCTTTCCCTCTCCACTCCCTGGACCAAGATTGTTGTTTTTGACTTACTTTTACTTATGAATGAAGTCTCTGCGCTGCTCTTTCTGAAGAAATGCATGCACAACCTGTTTGTAGAAGTCTTCCTTTTATTTTTTCGGTGTTAAAAGTCTCTCTGTCTCAGTGGAGATCACTGCCAGTGACGTGTCTAAATTAATTCTTGAGTTTATGGGTTTGAAAAAGAAATCTTCCATTTAAAAATTGAGGCTATAAGCAAGATTAAAGACTAACTGGGCGGCTGCATTTGACTTGCTGCAGCTTATTCTGTTATTCTTTAGCTGCGGTGTCACATACATTCTCTGGGCTCATCAGCGCCCTCTGCCTTGTGTCATGCGTACTGCGGTGCGGCAGGCAAACTGCCTCACCTAGTGTGTTTGTAAAACGCGTTTTTAGTGGATAAAACGACTAAATGAGTCACAAACTGGCATCAATATAATCAGACAGAAGGTGAGAGATTAACAAATTAGATAATTTTAAAATAAAGCGTTTTTTATGATGATAGAAAGACCAAAACAATACACCGCGTGCGTCAGCTGCAGCTGAAGACAGTGAGTGATACGCTGGTGAGGCCAGAGCTACAGCTGCCTCACTCCACGCTGTCTGGCGGATTTGAACAGGAAACTTGTAAATTGGCCGCTTTTTTACAATAAAAACACTGATCAACATTTTCAAGATATTTTTTCATGCGAGGCTCACCTGCCTCCCCTGACTGCATGTCACTGCAGCAGATTCCAAAGCGAAGAAAAGCGGAATATCCATATGGGTGCAAAGCTGATATTTATAATTGCCTTTAAGAATCAGCTGATTTGCATAGATCATGTAAATGATTGAAGAGTTACATTATGTCAAAGTGTGTTATTTAGATGTCATTGATGTCTCCAGTATTTAAGGGTTAATAGACTTTAGTTGAAGTTGAACCCCATTCTTTCCACAACAACTTATCTACAAACTAGTCATGCTGGGAATCAACGTTCCACTGTGGTTGTTGAACTTCCTGACCGGGGGACATAAGACAGTTTGTGTTGGCAGCAACAAATCCGGCATTTTTACTCTGAACATTGAAGCTGACAAATGAACACAGCGCTCTGCCTCAACTTCTCCAATAAATTTACAGACAAATCACCTGTGGTGGGTCTGATCAGTAGCAATGGTCAGACAAACTACAGCAGAGAGGTGAACCATCTGGTCAGGTGGGGTAAAGACAACAATCTCTCTCTTTATGGAGGAGACAAAAAAGATTGTTGTGGACTTCATGTGAGTGTAGAATCCATATGCTCCTCTTAAAATCAACAGAGCAACTGTGGAAAGAGTGAGCATCACCAAGTTTCTGAGTTTTCAGATCACAAAGACCCTTTCCTGGAGCTGCAACACCACAGCAAGAAAAGATAATCTCTCTACCTCCTCTGCAAATAGAGAAGAGCTCATTGTAGCACCTACTTCCACTGTTACAGGCTTCTTCAAACTGCATTTTTTGTCTGCTCCTGATTCACCACAATTTGAATAAAATAAATACTCACAACGTTTTATTCTTATTTTATATATATATATATATATATATATATATATATATATATATAAATGCCCTTCATTAACATAAAAATCTCACAAGAATCTGTTTAAGACACCATTTTCATTGGAATGGGTCTTTAAATTACAGAGGGACCAATTCATCTGTACACATCATAAATTAAAACATACATTGTTTAAACAAAAAATGGTCCCAATGCAGTTATTTAGATGAAAACAGAATAAATCAATAAAATAAGATTTACTAGTTAGAGTTTTAAATCAGCCTACTGCATAAAAATGGTTCATTTTTACTTGTGTTGAGTATATCCTGGATGACAAAGTGCCCCAAATGCGCAGGATATTTTATTTTTTGCCTTGACTTTTCTATGACACCTTGATAAGGCAATTACAGAGTAATTACCTTAACTGGTGGCATTAGAGGAAATTATCCTATGTTTTCTGTGAAAAAAAGCCTAAAATCACCAGTGAGTGAATTTTCAAATCTCTAATCAGCAACTCATTATGCGCTGCAACTGCCTGATTCATGCAGCTGTCAATGACAAATGCAATTAGGGCTACAACATTTCAAAAGGGCAACATTGTGCCCAACAAGCCAGATTGAATCTGTCACATCCTTTAGAATTTTTTTCTGTTTATTCAATTCATAACGGCTAATTGCATTCAGAGAGCCGGTGTGCACGATTTGAGCAACCTGGGAGATGTTATCTGCGGCCCGGGTAAAACAAAAGGCTCAAAGTCAATCGGCGCCACGACGAGAGGAAGCGAGGGAGAGCTGCTTTTCCCCTCGGCAAATGGAACAGATAAGTGGAAACGTTGTCTTCCTCTCCCCCCCTGAGTTAGCTGGTGCAGCAAGGTCAGGCGAACGTGCTCAGCCAGTGTGTCTCCGCACATTATCAGGTAAAAATTTGCCGAGCGATGTGAGCGAACCGGGCCAGTCAGCTGTCTGAAAAAAATCATTACAGACATTTTGGATAACTTTGGAGGCAATCGGCCACGTGGGATGAAGAATGGATCGCCCTGTGACCAGAACGCCCTTGAATGAACCACTTCCTCATTGCTCTACTCAGCAGCCTAATCGAGAGATGACTGCTTTTAGTGAAACAATCCCAGATGAGCCCGTGACCCTCAAAAAACACACTGTGGACTATTAAATACGATGCTGGGGTACCTAGAGTGATGAATGGCACATAAATGTCATTTTCTGGCATTTAAATGTTCTTGTTTATTCTAAACAAGTTCCTGCTTTCAGTGTGAAAAGCTATGAATTTGTGATCGAGAAAACGGATTAAAACAGTACAAAACTGTCATCAAGTGCAGAAAAATTAGCAAATGATACTCACCAATGATATTGTTAATGATGTACCAAATTTCCCACACTATATGGTGCACTTAAAGGCCTTCATTCTTATTCAGAAAACAAGAGTGCCCCCTTTAATTTGGAGCACTTTGTGTTACAAACAAGGTCTAGTCTAGAGGTACTTTGACAGTTTCAAAGTTTAGCTAACGTACAGATTTATATGTGACTTTTGTCTTGCTTAATGCACCAAATTTATTGTGCCTTCTGTGTGACATAAGTTCGAAAATAGACCAGTCATTGACAGTGAGTCTAATGGTCCAATGCGCTGTATAGGGTTGAAAATATGGTACCAATACTAAAGTACAAGTCATCATATTTTTTCTTTCTTAAATGACAGGTTTTGGTGGTGAGCTAGCCAAAACATGGACCAGACTAGACCAGGAGTCTGCAACCTTCAACAGTTAGAGAGCCATTCTGGAGGATTTCTTACTGACAACATCCTAGTAGGAGCCACAGTCTCATTTAACCCCTTAGAAAAATAACAAACTGATTTGTATGTATAGTATTGTTACTATTATGATAAATATAAATACATTTGTTTTTTTAAGCATAAATAAAACAGAAACATAAAGAGAAAAAAAGACTTTTTATATGAATTAGTTTGTAGTTATTTAGAAGTCTACATGACTTTCTTTCAAAATAAAGGACATCCTATATCACATAAAATCATCTCAATGCTTAGAATGTAGTAGTAGGTAGTGAAATGTCAGTAGTGATGAAAAATACACACACACTAAACCATATGCTAATGAAGTCACCATTATCATGTTTTTCCTAATTACTGTAAAATCCTTGATTTTTTTCATTCAAAAATAGAATTCTGGTGAGTGAACTCTAGTTGTGTGTAAGACTTCAGATGGATTTTCTGTGGTAAACAGCACTCAAACATCTGTCAAAATGTTTCAGTTTTGATAAACTATGAAGCCAAACTGCTTGATGGGTTGTTGGAGCATTATGGGTATTGTAGTCAGGATCCTAGTGGAGCTATACAAGGAGTTGAGAAAAAGTTAGACTTTTTTTACTTTGTTTTGTTTGTTTTTGCTTAATAAACCTTGTTTGAAAAATGTGTTACTTTTCAAATCTAAAATATTGTATTTTTCTTTAACCGGAGAGCCACAACAGAGGGTTAAAGAGCTGCATGGGGCTCCGGGGCCACAAGTTGCAGACCCTTGGACTTGACTGGAGTGATGAATTTGTATTATTTTCACCTCTTTATTTGCAAATAGACTCAAGATAATTGTCAATTTGTCCTTCAGTAGAGAAATTCACACATGACAGCATAATGCCAGTGAAAAGTCTAAGTAAATGTGTGTATTTGCATATTTCAGGCTTTCGCATTAAAAACTCTCGCTTTCACGCATCGCTACGCAAGTTAACAACGCAAGAAACAATGCAAGATGGCTACTTTTCATTGTTTGCATGCTAAAAATGAAACCAGTAGAACTTTGACAGACTTGTATCTGGTAGTGACGTATGAGTAATGTCCTTTTTAATTCACAAAAGTGCTAACAGTTTGAAAATTCCTCATGAAGGAGAAATTAATAATTGTGGTTTGTGTCCAGCCAGAATTAAATGACACTACGTCTTTCATATATCGGAACAAAGCTGTGACAGAAAAAGCTTCAAGAGATTTGCACCGCTTCAACATTTCGCACCAAGCCTCTTCCAACTGTAAGTACCTGCACTTTGATAGGGCAGCAAATAGTTAAGTGCTTTGCATTACATTTGGAAGAGGAAGGATTTGATTCCATCCATGATTTTAAAATCAAATTGCAGGTATTACAAGAGTAAATTCTTAAATGGAGAGTGGAAGAAAGTCTTGAAGATGAATCATGGCATCTGGACTTAAAGTCTTTTTTCTTTAAAACAGTTTACCATTCAGCAAAGAGGCAAATTAAGCCTTTTATTAAGTATTTTATTAAAGACTCCAATGCTACACTCACACCAGGCTTGGAAACATGCATTCAAGCGACCACTTCCATTGAAAAATCAATCCACATTTAAAATTCTTGTGTTCACGTTTCGCTATGCACGTTTTAAGGCTATACGTACAAAAAGTAAGGCTACTGAGCGCATTTTAAAAGTTAAACCAGTCGAACTTTGACCAATCAGGGACTATGATTCACAGAAAATTGATTATAAGGGAGAAACTAATTATTGTGGTTTGTAACGCAGTTATATGACACCAAATTTTTTATATACTGGAATGGAGCTGTGAAAGAGAAAGCCTTGAGTAAGATTTGCACTGCATTGAAATTTTGCACCAAACCTCCAACTGTTGGTGCATTTGCTAGTATCGGGTGGCAACAGTCCAGTGTGAACACCGTAGGCTAAAAGCACACAAGAATGCTCGTTTAGGGTATTCTTGAAAATGCATCACATGCCCGGTGTGTATGTAGCATAAATCTAGATGCCTCATTTATCAGTGTCACCTGGATGAATGAGAGCCTTTATTGACCTTAATGGAAGAAAGTTTCAAAATAAAACTTTGGCTTAATTACTCCTATGTTAATAAGTACAACTTAAACCAAAAAATGAACATATTAACAAACCAAAATCTTTTTTCCAACCTGATACATTTGTATTGAAACCTATACATTTGATTTGAAATCATGTTTTGATTATACGCATATTAAAGCTCAAATTTGTATTTGATAAACAGCTTTTTAACTGGCAGATGGATGAACCCATTAGAGGACACATCCCTTCAGGTACATCCTGCTCAATTCTCTACTTTAGAAACATTGTTCAATTAGTAAAATAACTCCTGCCAACATGGCTGTGCCACTTCAGGCTTCTTTTTCCCTCTAAGATTCTTTGGGGTAATGTCATTTTGTGACTGTCCCCGGCTACTCACACAAACACCAAAACACTACACATAGGTCCTACTTTTTCCTGAACACACATGACACAAATAATCAAAATTATCAATAAACTAAAGAAACATGTTGGTGGTTTTCAGGTGTCAATCAAAAATAGCAAACCAAGTTTTTGTTTTTTTTTAACACAAAGTTCAACTTGGAATTCATGAGTAGTCTCGTAATCACAGCTCATTAATTATAAGCTATAATTAGTTGGAGATCAGCTTAATGATAAGACACAATTAAGTCTCCAGATGCATTGTTCCTAATAAAGCGCTAATATTCCAGCACAGCTCAGTGAGTTTAAGATGTAAACTGTCTGTCATTATGAACCCTTGCTTTTGTGATGCCCGTCCTCACCCCTCAGAATGCGTCCTCTTCATCTGCATTGGGTGCATTAGGCGTGTCCGACAGTGTGAGCTCAAATACATGGGCTGAGGTAAAGTTATTACACCGCATAAACTTCCCTTTTGAAGTAAAATACCGTTTAATGACTCATTTGAAGTGTCTAGACGGCATAAAAGGAATGGGACTTCCCTTTGAAGCAGGAAATGTCATATTCCAATCAAATGTTTGGTTGCTGCAAAGGTTAATGACTACCATTAGCCTAGCGCCAATAAATTCAGACTTTCTTAAGATGCATAAATTAGATAAACACCCAAAATTCAAAGCTTCATGGAGGGGAGAGGGAATGTTTGAGAAACAAATTTAAATGCCTGTAAAAGGAATGAGAATGAAGCGAAGTCAATTTGACAAGCTTCAATGACTGGAAGTTGGTGTTTCAAACAAGTTCTACTCGTTCATTGTCTCAACTGTAATATTTATCTACTTCAAAATCAGTTTAATTTCCATATGTTTACGAAAAATCCTCCACTAATTGCAGCTTATCTACCTTCACATTATTAATATTCAAACTGAATAATGTATCACTAAATCATTTACTGCATCACTAAAAGGGTGAAAATGTTTATTTTTGTTAATAAATATTTACAGATTTACACTTTAGGTTTTCTTTTGGGAAGCTGTGTCTTTCTGACCAATGACTCATCCCTTCTTTAAGTGTCCCGCTTGGCTCTAATAATGCCTGACGCAAGCATTTTCTATACTTCATTACACCATTCAAACAATCACTGGGGTTGTTAATTAGACAATAGTTGAGTTATAGCTTTAATGTAGGCTTTGACCTTGAAGGGAAGTGCATATCAGAGAAAAAGCACAGCAGCGCAGAAATTTAAGCCTTAACCACATGTACATTATAGGCAGGTGTGGCTAAATCTTAGAGACATGCTCAACACAGTAACACCAGCTTCCCCTCGACCAAAGAAAACTGCTTCACCTTTGTCAAACGACCCATATTGCTACCTGGAATTTTCACATATTTTTTTGCCCTAGAGCCGCCACACTGCTATCCCATGAGCTCAGCTGTAATACAACATCATTCTTGCAGGACTCTGTGTACGATGGCCATGCAATGGTGAAAAAACAGCTGGTAACCACTGATTCATCTGGAGTGGTCCTGCAAAACTGACAGGCCTTTATGGCGTGGCACTAGCCATTCCAAAGGTCATCCGGAAGTCCCTCCTCAACCGGGCAGCCCTGATTGACAAATTACTATCTGCCCACTTCCAGCATAAAATGGCAAAATGACAATCATAGTTGCCTATGCACCCACAAATGTCAGGAAAACTCCACTTGCAGCAGGTTGATTAGTTCATTCATGAACCTCACACAGCTAAAACTCCACAAAGGTAGATCAGTCAGACTGGTAGAGGTGAGTCATGAGCATTGGATCATACATGGAATTCATTTGACATTTTTCCTGTAACTCTAATTTCTTTTCATTCTCTTTTTAATTTTTCAACTTTTTCCTTTTTCTCATACTTTTTCCTTTTTTTGTGTTTGTGAGGAACAATAAAAAGTTTCAGGGAGAAATTTGATAAAGTTTAATTTCAGGTCAGCTGGCTGGAATCTGTTCTCAGGTGGGGGCGTGTCTGTCATACAGCCGTCGGATCAAATTTCGTCTTCCACCTCATTTATTAAAGTAAAATATTGATTTTGTCCAAAAACTACAAATAAGGACCACACGTTGATCTCATAGCTGCACAGTAGGACGCCTGAGGGCGTCCGTCGGTTCCAGAGGGTTAAATATAAAAAGAAAAAAAAAAAATCTACCATCTACATATAACTAACTACTTACAAAATAAAAGCCGATCTCTAAAGCCTTGAGATTAGTTAGCCAACAAAGGGAATAAATCACGCAGGTCATATGCTTTTCGGGACAATTTAAAGACCCACTCTGATTAAGGTTGTGTTTATGTTAAATTTCTAACAAACTATGCAGAAATTACAGAAACCAATGCAAGTTTTTTTTTCTTTACTTTTAGCTAAAAACAGCATAATGAAGGCAATCACTTTTTTTTTTTAAACGGCAATGCTTCTGAAGTAGATCAAAAGATTTTAAATGTGGAAGTAACTTATTCTTGTGCAAAAGTGTGACAAGTCTAGAGTGATTGGATACATAAAATGTTTGTTTCGCGATGTTCCATGTCAAGGCCGGAGGGACCTCTAACCATTTACAATAGATTCTAGCAGAAGCGTTGTTGTTTCATGGTAAAAGCAGAATTGCAAATGAAAGCTTTCAAACAAATGTACTGATTTTCAAGTAAATCAAGGCTCAGGAGTTCTCCAGGATTACTGATGACATACCAAATGCTGCGGCTGCTGCTGCATCACTAATGCAGCACGATCTTTCCTCGTGTTCACGAGTGCATCACTTGGGTGAGCCAAACCCTCCCATGAGACCAGTTTTTTTTCTGTGCTAACATGTGAAATATTGCTTTCCTAGGTGTTCACTCAGGCAAGCAAAAATCATTGGGTTTCTGTGGGTAACACTGACAGATGGCCGTCTCCACCATGAGAAAAACAAAGGCTTGGATGGGAGAATGAACAACCAGGTCAGCCCATGTTTTATCCCCCTTCTCTCTGTAACAACCGCCTCCAAGGTTAACCCCCTGCTGCTTTTATTTAAGAGAAGATATATAAAAGCAGCAGCTTGGCTCAAGCTATATTTTATCCTTTAGATTAGCTGGAAGTTCTCTTGATTTATGGATGAAAAAAAAAAAAAAAAACCTTTTTAAAGTTTTCTACCTCGATTTTGATTTGAAATCCACTTGAATACCTGGCAGGATATGACATATTTTGTCAGCTCCCTCAGAAATTAACCACTTCAAACTGAAATGGCAATTTGCATGTGTCCGCCTGTGCAGAATAATCAAATCATGCAGTGTTAGGCGGCGCATCAAGCACTGCAGACAGTGGTTTTATTCAGTCTGAAGTAATTGAGCCCCTCTGCCATCTTTTCAGAACAGTGCCTGACATAACCACTGGTTGTCAAGAGTCTGAGAAGTATCAGATGAATCGTTTTAATGTTAATTATACAGCAGCAGAAATACATTAGAGAATCCTTTCATGATGGGCACTGGAGGAAGCTAAAGATGTCATTAAGAGCAGTCCCTTGGGCTATTTTTAAAATCGGGACACACAAATGTTAAAGTTACAGACCACGGTCAAACAAAACTTTCCACTTTGTATGCTCCAGTAGGTGTTCAGCTCCATCATGCAAACTGATCAATGAGAAATTATATACAAAAATATTCATTTTAATGGAACATAAAGCTTTTTGAAGGTCGAATCCTGTCGGTTGAATTTCCCTCATTTCCTACAGTGTGGGAATGTAATCTTGGCAGCAACGAGTCTGTTATTGTTTTTCATGGATATAATTTACTTCTAATTTCCAGTATATATGTTATTGATTTGCTTCTGGACCTGCTGTGATCTCGTCTACATAACTGCTGATGATCTCATTCTCTGACACTGCGACACGCTCGAGTGTTACCGTGAAATAGAAGATTGATTTGGAGAATAATATAAAAAAATATGGGGCTGATGGCAGAAAAAAGCCCTGTACATTTTTTTTTTTTCATGTCCTGATCTTGGTATTAGTAACATATTGTACAAAGCAAAAGCAATTCCAAAAACACATTCGGTTGAAATCTTTTGTTTTTCAGGTGAATTTTTAAAACATGTAGGGTGGTTGTTGTTTAGAATCTGCAAAGAGAGGTGAGTCGAATCCTCGGAAATCAGAAAAAAAAACATATATAAAGGAATAAAATTCTGATAATAAAGTATCACAAGTGTAGTATTAGATTTTATTATGTCTGTAAAGTTTAACATTTGTGTAAAAAAAAAGTGAAAAAAATGATAATTAAAATAATTAAAGAAAGGAATGGATGGACCAATTTTATTTCAATCAATTTTAGGGTGAAATGGAATTATGCTGCTGTTACATTGAATGCAATTCGCTTGGCAATTTTCCCTCTTCAGTCTTAGTTTGTGCACAAAATTTCTAATTTCTACTTCATGTTGGTTTTTGACTCCACCTATTTATTGCAACATCGACTCATTACGGGCCAGAGCTGAGTTCCTGATTGGTTCCAAATATTTGAATTTGAGCTGCTTTGTTGAGCTCACCCTAGTCCTTGATTTCACGGCTTGTACCAGTACCCTAACCCAGTACTGGTTCCCTAACCTTAAACCTTAACTGACAAGGTACTAGATGTGATACTGGATGTGGAACTAGTTTGGGTACAGGTCGTGAACCAGTACCTGGTACTTGATTAGGGTACCGTCCCAGATCTGGACCGGTTCCGGTTTGTGGGCTGTAGGTTTGGGACCCTTGACTTCATGGAAACAGCCAGCACATCAAAAAAACAACAAGTTTGGGAGTTTTTTGTTTTAAAAAGGGCACTACCCATACATTATTCCCCGATTGGGCAAAGTTCAATTGGTTTGACTTTTAATGCATTGTTCAATTGAAATGTGTTTTGTACGTAGAGCTTGCAAACTGACCTAAAGACTTGCATATTGTAGCTACAAACAGTATGAACATAGGAGTTTTGAATGCGAAAGCCCAAAACGTTCATATAAGACTTAAATTTCCTTTGTTCAATTCATCAACTTTTATTTTAACTTGCGTTTCAAGTTCAGTGGACCCTAGCCAATGTTCCCTCTAAGCTGCGCACGTGCGCAATTGCGCACTGCTCCCACGCCCGTTGCGCACAGCAAATCTATTCTGCGCACAACATAAAATGTATTCTAAACTTTAAATAAAATTATCATATAAGTAATCTGACATGTGCTTGACGCCGACATTTTTTTTGACGCATTAATCGCGGATTTTCTCATAGTGCCTTTCCATACCGCGCGCGCGGGCGTCCCGCCCTCTCTCACCGGCTGCTCTCACTAGTTCACGGGCGGGTCTCCAACCACCGAGCTGCGAGCTAAAACCGGCCGGCACTAAGACCTGGAGAGCTCCAGCACTCTAACCCGGCTCCGGTTCGCGTCCAGTACTACGTCTGGTGGTACCGGCTCGCGTCCGGCGCCGCGTCCCGAGAGCTGCGGACCCCCGACGTTCCGAACAGCAAGCGGACCGGGGGACGTTTTAAATGTTCTGGAGGTTTAAGCGTGATCCAGCCCCAGCATAGCGGTCTGTCTGCCGGCATATCCATGGCTTGAGCTCCGGACACGTCGCTGCGCAGCGGCAGTAACAGACTGTCAAACTATCCACAGTGTATCCCGCTTTTCTCAGTCTTTAATGTTTTAAAAAACAAAAGTTCATTGGAAATAATAAATCTCTATTTCATTTATTAATGTAGTTCAGCAGAGGAGGAAAAGATTTGGTCCTGACAAAAAATGAACATGAAAGTGTTATGGAAATTTTATTTTTTATGTTTTTTATTTTATTTTACTGAATGTTGATTGAAGTTTAGAATTTAAAATGCCCTTCACTTGCACTTGGGCTTTTGTTAGGCAAGGCAAGTTTATTTGTATAGCACATTTAATGTACAGAGACAATTCAAAGTGCTTTACATAAAACATTAAAAGAAACAATCAAAAGAAATAGTAAAAATGTGATCATTAAAATAAAATTAAAAGAAAAGCAGACATTTTATGTTACAGCCTTTTATTGTTAAGAAAGTTTATCTCAATACAATGTTACAAATTAAAGTATTTCTGGTGAAAACTATAAATTTCGTCATTCTTGTTTTCATAATTAATATAGAACTGCTAAATTCCATGAAGCACACATTTTTTTCCTTAAAAAAAGGCCACATAATAATTTGCGATTAATCGTGAGTTAACTCTGGACAAAATGCTCTGTTAATGTGTTCTGTGTTGCATTGTTGCTCCAGTGTGATTGGATGAGTGTGGGGGTGGGCGGAGGAGCAGGAGAATATAAGAAGGGTTGCGGGAGCATGAAGGAATGTAATGAGGAACGAGCCATTGAGAGCACTTTATCGTTTGTGTTGTATTCGGCGTGGTTACGGCCGACAGTAACCGTTTACATGTTTATAAAAGCTTCGCAGTTGGAAACGGTCACCTCCGCCTCTTCATTGCATCCTGACGGATGCTACAGCATGTTTGCTATTTTAACTACTATTTGTATCTTTATTTTATTTATTATGGAAATCATTCAAGATTCTTTGTAGCAGGAAAAGTCCTAAACAATTAAAGTGGAGTTTGAATGTATTCCCAGACAGCAGGACCCGCTTCCTGAATGTTTCTTACTTTTCATTGTAATTGTTGCAAATCACTCACATTGAACACAATTTGATGAACATTTATTAGTTTCATTCTTTTAATAAGCTACATGACTTGTTAAGATAAGAGATTTCAGACAGTTGAAATATAGACGTGAATACAGAGTGAACCCTCATTGTTGCTCACTGCGGTCGAAGGAGCGCTCAGTGAGTTTCTGTGTTTGCTCAGAGGCACAAAAAATTAGAGGGAACATTGACCCTAGCTACATCGCGGTTTACCTTTCATGTTGTTGGCTGTTATGCAGATTTTTTCAGTGCCATCTTGGTTAATTTTTTTAATTCTCCATCCTAATTGTCTTTAGACCATGGGTGTCCAAAGTCAATCCTCGAGGGCCGGCCTATTGCTGGTTCCCCAGAAACCCTGCCTTCTCTGCGGCTGATTACCTGGATAAGGTGTGTTTATCCGATAAGAAGCTTCAATGGCAGGTTGGTTGGAAAACATGTAGGACACCGGCCCTCGAGGCCTGACTTTGGACACCCCTATAGACTATTGTCAGTCAACCCCCTTTGCCACCATGTCTGCAATTTACATCACTCTTCACTTGTGAGCAGATCTTTTTTTGTTCTATAATTGTTTTGTTCACCATCCTGTCAGTAGTTGCCACAGCAAATCCGCTTTCACTGGTTCTTAAAGGTGCCTTGGCTGAGTTTTACACCATATGGCCTTCCTGACACAACCCTGCATTTTAGTCAGGTTGGGGACCAGCACATGGAAACCCAGACTTGGTTCCTCTTGTGGCTATATTTAGGAAGTAGGACAAATTTTACAATGAAGGTACAAACTTTAAGAGTTTAAACAAGTGGAAAAAAAGTGTGGACATGGTAATGATTGTCTGAGATCAAGTGTATAAAGTGTTTAATGAGGGGTTTTACAACCTTAGAACATATTTTATCCTACTTTGTGTTTTTTTTTAGAACATAACTCCTGTAAACGAGGGAACACTGTCCTCATGAAATCAATACTAGCCTGAGAAAAGCTGAATATCAAGTCCATTCCAGTTCCCTCATGTGTCTACTTACAATTTGGTGGTAGCAAACATGGGGTTCAAGTCGCAGGCCTGCTTGTGTATGGCGTGGCTTCACCTGGTTACTTACTGAGAGCTTGATGCTGCTTGGTCAACCTTGAAAGTAAGTGTGCAGGATGATTTGATCGGCTGAGGCTGCACCCAATCCATCTCAGGTACACGGAATTCATTGAAGAAGTAGGACATTTTGAAAATACCTGGGTGCTTGAAACTGATTTGGGATTAAAAATAATGCATTGCAGGACCGAAAAGGTATCATGTCATGCTGGGAGCACCCAGCGTGGGCAGCTATCTCTAATACATCTTTTACTTTCAGAGCTGTGCTACGGTGTCTGCCACCCTCAGTGCCTATTATGGGAGTTTTTTTCCTTACGCTGAGGTTTGTTACGGTGGAAACTTCCTGTCCTGTGGGCTTAACCTGTAATCCCCTTCAGTGTTGATTAGTGGTGTATTCCACTGACATGGACAGAGACAAATAGATTCTTCTGCATCTGTCCGCCCGATAACACCCACTGCCAGACACGGAGGACGACTTTAAGCCAATATGCTCTGACATTATTGCTACTAATGTCAAGAGGAGGCATTTCAACAGTGAGGAAATGAGGAGCTGACCCCGCAGGGCCACCGTGAATATTGCTTTGAACCTCCCACTTGGCCCTGCTATTGTTTTTCAATTAACCACAGCCACTTTGCGGGGAGCGACACTGACAGATGGCGAGGTCTTTGTCGGAGTTCACAGCCATGTGAGGCAGATAGTGCTTACTGGCGGGGAAAAGTGAATTTTGGGACTGAATGATACACACCTCCGAGCAGAGCTGGTGAGGCAGACTTTGTAAGTGCTGATCTGTTCAAAGTGCAAGCAACCAGGAAATAAGGTGGAGGTTGTCTCTGCAGGACTGGAGGAAATAATCCTGTCTAGTCATGGGAGGTTTGGGTATGATTTAAAAATCCCTCATTTAAGATCTATCAAAAATTGAATGAAGATGTTTGTATTCTTTAAAGTATTTTCTACAGAACAAAGTGTAAGCAATGTTATTTTTTTAATACAGTAGTTTAGCCTTAGAAATTGGAGGTATAGGGGGGCAAAAAATGAATAAACTTAAAATGATGTTTAACCTGAGCCAAACATAAAGTTGACACAACAACAATATATCCTCATCAAAAATTATGACAATGATGACAACTGAAATGATGTGATGAATTGATCAGGGCAAATAAAAGTTAAAACATTTCAGCAAAACCGTCCATTAGTGCTGCCTATGAAAACATTTTACAGGCATAAAAAAAAAAACCCCACAAAGGGTTGTGTTTAATCATCATCGTTGTCGTCTTCTCTAGCAGGACAATGCTGTTGGTCTTGAGCAAGGAGATCTGCATCCTGCTTCTGATGTTGGAGATCTGAGGGTGACATATTGAGCCATTGGGTGAGAGGCTTGCAGGGTCGATTCCCTCTTAACTTGCCCATGTGTTGAAATATCCGTGGGGAAGACACTGAACCCCACATTGCTCCTGGTAGTTATAGATTGGCCCCAGAGTTCACCAGTGGAGCCACCATTAGTGTGGGAATAGGTGAATGTGACTGTAAAGGGATTTGGGGCTTCAAGGAAGGTAGAAAAGCGCTATACGAACCAGAGAGCGACACTTTCTCCTGGTAGGGTCACCCCCAACGGCCCGGTCTCTCAGGGAGGTTCCAGAAAAACGATAAATCAGCTTATCGGAACTGTAAGGTGACAACCCCACCATCCGACTATCATTTGGAGCGCCAACAACCCACCCAGAAGAAATGATTTTGTTACGAAACGACCCAGAGGAAGAAGCCAGACTAATAAAAACTGAAATGTCACTATCTCACCCATAATTTGTTTCTTTCTGTGCCCCATAGGTAGGATGAGTTGTAGAAAACCCGACACATCTGTCAATTTTGTATTGTTGATGTATTTACTTGCAAGGATTAACTGCCACCAGCTATTAGAGAGGCCACCCACTTAGAGAGCTTTTTTAATGTTATATTATTGCATGGTTGTCTTGCTTTGACTTTGTGTGCAGCACTTTTTGCTTCCGTGGATGATGGTGGAAGGTACTCTAAAAACAAATAAATGAAGAGAAGAATCCCACCTGTACACCCATCCGTTCACCTCTGTGGTAAATGGTAAAAGGCATGTACTAAAAGTGCTTTGTTTACTTTGCTTTAATTCCCAAAGTGCTTACAGTCACAGTGCCATTCTACCATGCACACACATTCACATGTGCCAACCTGTAACCACCAGGAGCAATGTGGGGTTCATCGTGTTGCCCAAGGACACTTCGACACATGGGCAGGCAAGATGGGAACGGACCACGCAATACCCCGATCAGAGGTCGACCGCTCTACCTCGGCACCACAATCTAAAAGCTGCCCAGCTGTGTGCAGACACTATAGTCATCCGTCTCCTTTATGGCTCACTAAAGCTCTGGCAGATGTGCTGTTAGGAATCTCTCTACATTTGTTGGTGGAGACTTTACTTCTCCCTTGTGCTGATCTATTGATTTTGTATTAGACAAACATGTAACTTGTAAATAAGAGCTGAGGGTGGATTCACTGAGCCTTCATGTTGTACAGGTTAAACGAGAGTCCTGGACTCACTTCCTGTCAAACCTCAAAGCTACAACACTCATTGGGGAAGGATTAAATACGTAATTAGGACTGAAATCAGACTTTTTTCAGAGGTTAGCATAAATAAAAATGGAGGTACTAACAGAACTATAGTGTACAAAATGGTTTTGTATTGATGCCAAAACAACAGGGGCTGCATGGGGAGTGTAGTGGTTAGTACTCTTGCATCACAGCAGGTATCCCTGGTTCAAATCCTGGGATACTTTTGGTTCGTTCTGTGTGGAGTTTATATGTTTTCCTTGTGAATGTGTTGGCTTCCTACCACAGTCCACAGAACATGCTTTATAGGTTGATAGGTGTTTGTAAATTGCCCCTAGTTTTGCATGTGAGTGAGTGTGTGGCCATGTAAGAGACCTGTTCAGAATTTTATCCCACCTTCACCCAACAGCAGCTGGGTTGGCTCCAGTGATCATAATGCAATTCAGTGGTTTCTGAAGATGATGGACGGATGGATGGATGCTCTACAGGGCTTGTACTTTATAGGGTCTTAGGGTTGATTTATTTGATTGATTGATTAATTTCCCTGCTGTGGTGCAGCGGTAGGACAATTGACTCCTGATCATAGGGTTGCGGGTTCAATTCCCACCTTGGCCGTTCAAGTGTCCTTGGGCAAGACATTGAACCTCACATTGCCTCTGGTAGAAGGTTGGCACCAGTGTTTGACAACAGAGCCACCATCAGTGTATGAATGGGTCTGTGACTGTGAAGTGCTTTGGGCCTTCAAAGAAGGTAGAAAAAGCGCTAAACAAGTATACTCCATTCACCATTTGTTTGAAAGATGACTAAAACTCTGGTTAAACCATACCGACACATTCTAGTTTGCTGGAAAAAGAGGGATCCAGGTGAGAACCATGGTGTATTCCATACAGTGTATTTTATTTGATAAAGGTTTTGTTTTGCTTTTTTTCTTTTAAAGATGTTTTAACTCTGCAAAGCACTTAGTGTTGCTTAGATCGCCTGAATCAGGTGTGTTTAATTGATAAGGAGCTTCAATGTCAGGTAGGTTGGAAAACATGTTGGGCACCCACCCTTTAGACCTGGATCTGACACCCCTGTTCTGGAGGTTATATGTATGGCGAATAAGTCACAACGCTTCTTGACAAGTATAGTTGGAGTACTTGCGAGACTACTTCCACAGGCCAACATAATCAAAGGGAAAGTGCCCTTAAAGGTGAAGCAAACTGACTCTAAAAGGCAGGACTGCTTTGCTGAATGAGATATAAATCACACTCTTTCACCAGCCATACCCTATAAAATGTCAATATTCTGTACATATTGCTGGTAAAATGGTCAGGCTCTGATCTCATCTAATAACTTTTATCTACTGTAAGGACATAAAAGAATAGCTTGCTGCTGTGGCTCCTCCAGTACAGATTTCCATCAGGTCTTTAACGATAGCAATAACGTGCTGATCACTGGCAGGGCCGGAGCTCCCATTAAACAAGTCTGGATGAGGTTTGATTCATTGGTCGGAGTGACTTTTTTTCTCTTGTTGGGAAATTATGGGCAAGTCTCTAACAAGTCTGATTTATGTTTATGGGTTTGTAAACAGGCAGGTAGTCAGTGGAGCCCAGGGAGCGCTAAACAGAAGTACATAAAAACAACGGAAAAAGGGATTGAATCAGCTCAGCTGAAACACATTTGTCCTGGGGTGGTGGCGGGGGGCGGGGGGATAGACACCAAAGAGCAGCAGCAAGCAAACCGGGGTCAATATATCTGGGAAATGAAATCCTTTGACCATTTATTAATCAATAAACACATTGGCTTGCATCAAAGCATGAAACGTTTGGCTGTGTTTTTTAATGTCCCTGATTCATTTTAGCGGGGATGCTGCAGCCGCTCAGACCTGATATATTGTTTTTGAAAATATGGCGTGATAAATACTTCACTCGAGCACCAGTGAGCTCTCGCGCTATCAGCTTTTCCATCACTTTCCTCATTACAAACGCGTGTTCGTAAATTTAATCCGAGTGCCGCTAGAAACAGGCGCCGCAGTCCCTCCTGCGAGCTCCGGTTTTTCTGGACCCTCCGTCTCCCTGGTCTCGCTGCTCAAACATGAAAGTTGAAGTCTGGATGAGATTGAAAGTGAAAGCTTTCCAGTTTTATTTTAGCCGCGCGCTCTGATTCAATATGAAGCCTGTCTGTTTGCAGATGATAACCGAGAGCAAAAGGTTGACATCAATAGGTCTGACTGAATGCCTCTGCTCTTGTGTGTTTGAGTCTGTCCACACGCATGCCTGTTTGTGCTGTGCATGACTGTGATTACACATGAGTTTGGCCTTACACTGTTCATACCATCACATGTGTGTGTGTGATGGCGACAGGCTGCCAGAGCGCCTGTCTGTCAGTGAGTGATTAGTGGAACCTGCAACACTAATAATCCTCCTGTAATAGTTTTCTCAGAAGATGGCCTATTTGATTATTGGAATTCATTGGGACCTTTAATTACATGCGCCAGGCATTTCCCGGCTAATTTGTACCGCTGTCCCGTTTAGCATATCAAAGTGTCAAACTGTTCCTTGCACCTTATTAGACATCTCTTATTCCTGAGGCAATATACTCCATTATTCTCTGCAGCCTCTGCGCCGTCAATAAAGACAGTAGAAATTTAATAACCAGCATGGAGGAAAAAAAAAAAAAAAGGGATGACTCATAAATCATATTATTTAACTCTGAGAAACGTAGACAGCAATGTTTGTCAGTAATTGAAAATTGTGCATGTGTTTCTGAGCACGTGATTCAATAAGTTTATTGTCATTAAACATTAAGATTTTCTTATCCCTCGTGCTCTCTTATGGGGTCCAGATGACCCAACCCTTACATTGATGTGTGATCCCTCCAATGAAAAAGGTGAACAGGATTTCATGTCTGCCACAGACATCTCAGTTGACCCTTCACTGTCTGAAAAGTTCACTAAGAAAGAATGAGTAGCTTCATCATTACAGAACTATAAGACTTAGTCACAACTCCCCTTGTGGGTGAAAATGGGCTTTATGCGGGTAAAAAATGGGCATACCTGTGTGGGGTGTGCCAGTTGTCCGCACAAAATATCAAACTCGTAGACCGCTTGGTGTGCACGTAGATTCAAAATGTTCAAGGACATTTTTTTTCCTATGGGCTTGCTGCGGGTGAAAGGTTGTTGCTTACACTCATCCCGCACTTTTTTGGATATTAAGGGTGCAAATTTTTCAATTTAATGAACTCCCCAAATCCCACACAAGGAGCCTGTTAGTGCTACTTACCTGGTAAGTGAGCACTCCTTTCGTTCTCCTTTTAGTGAAGCAAGAGCTTTAAACAGGGAGACTAATTCCTACAACTATCATCCAGTTTTTCTTTAAAGGTACGCCAAAAATTCCATCATAATCTAATCTCTTGAGTGATCCTTTATATGGGATAATCTGGTGTCCTATAACTGCAGTTATTTGATAGTACGATATCAAAGATGATGTTTTCCACTATATCTTTTTCATCACACAGCAGTAGCATGTTGGCAACCACTGTTTTCTCCTCACTGTGAACAAGCGGTGGATGGTAGCATTGTGCTAATGCTGTGAGCATTGGTGTTGCCCTGATTACAGAAAAGAAAGACTAGAAAAGGTTTGAAAGTAACAGGAAGTTGAACAAATATATCTTTACACATGTTCCCCATTATTAGACAACAAGGTAATATTTTCCAAAGTCAGTTTGCAAGTAACTGATAAATCTTAGCAGATTTACGAGCATATTGGTAGGCTTAGTGTTTAGCAAGCACTACATCCCAAACATTTTACCAAAACCAACATGAGCTGACTGAAAAACAGGTGGTATTCTGTTTTGTCTGACAGGTTCATTGGCCTCCTTATGGTCTCACTTTTGAGCCAAATCACAAAGCATCTTTAAAGCTGACTGTTGTTTCCATCTTTAGTCGTTCAACGAGAGTCCTGTGACATTTTACACATTCTTCAAAGCAGATTGCACTTCTTGAGGACACTCTATAGTCCGTCCATATGTGCAGCCTGTGTTCCATATGTTCTCCACTCTGTTCTAGACAGATAAAATTGAATTTAATTTGGATTTCTTTGGGAGTTTGGGCAGCATTTGCCAACACAAACTCAATTTAATTTTTTACGTACTTTAAAGTTTTGTTCTCATGGCCTTCAGCAATGTGAGTTCATGTGAACACTTCCAAAGAAAAATCTTAGGCCCAATACGAATACTTCCCTTCTTCCTAGCCCTTCTCTATTATTTGAAGGCGGAGTTTGAGTCCGAGTGTTCGGAAAATGTTTTTTTAAATCCAACCCTCCACACGGAGGGCTATAAAGTCCTCTCCCGCGACGCAATAAGAAGCGAGAATCACAAACATTTACATTTAAATGTAAGTAATGACTTTTTGTCGTATAGCTTGACCTTTTTAAAGTTATAAAACCATTATTGTTATGTATATTCAAGCGCTGGAAGCTCGGCACTTACGCTAGGGACAGGCGATTATTGGTTGCGCCATTGATTAAAGTGTCGTCCAAAATTTGAGAGAGTATTTTTTCATAACTCTTCATTTGGAGGGCTAAATGAAGGGGAAGGGAGAAGGGGAGAATTCTGATTTGGTCTATGTTTCAGGCAAAATTTTTGCACCCATGTGTCCCTACACAAGTTTTTAAGTCTTTCTCCGGCTCTATGTACAACAGACTTGGCGAATGAGCACGTGTTGAAAGTTAAACTCCTTAAACTTTGACCAATCAAGAATGGTAGTGACGTATGGATGGGACCCCTTGTAATTCACGGAAAACTGATCATAAAGGAGAAACTAATCATTGAGTTATATGACACCACGACTTTCATATATGAAGAAAAAGCTAGGAAAAGCCTGGATCAAGATTTGCAATGCTTTGACATTTCCAAGCCTTTTACAACTGCAGGGGGTGGACATGCGCTAGTATTAGGTAGCGACAGTCCAGCGTGAACACCACATGTTAAAAACTCTTTCAAAAACCCACGTTTGCCCACGAATCCGTGTAAAATCCTGTTATCAGCCAAAGATGTCTCTGAAAGAAGTGCAGCAATATTGTCTATGCTTCAACAATCATAAATTACTTCAGCTGTTTCTATGTTAGAAATGACACCTGCGCAGTAGCTTTAAAATCCATCCCTAAAAATACTGTTTTAAGTCAGGTTTTGTTTCTCTCAGCTTATTTACAAGTGTCCAGAGAAAAATATCATATAAAGATATATGGTCCACTTTAAAGAGTTTACGCACAGAAAAAAACATACCAATCTTAAAAAGAGTTAGGTCATTTCTGATGTTCTCTCCATCAACTCTACATACCTTACAACAAAGCAGAAAATCAAAAGGACTCAAAAACAGTGCTAAACCGCCTTATCTCACTTTTCTGCTCCTCTCGTCGCTTTATTTCTTCTTCCATCTTTTTCCCCATCTCCAAATCCCCTAATGCATATTTTTTTTTTTTATTTTCTTCTTAAGACTTTTTCCGACTGCTGAACCTCTGCGTCTGCAGCCACGAATAACCCCTTTTCTTCTCTCCAGGCTGCAGATGTTTGCAATGATTCCTCCGCCTGCCTGCCTGCGCTGATAAGGTGTGGGAGCCTATCTGATGTTGCTCGCTGAGAAAGCGCGATTAGATCTAAGCCATAAAGTCGCTTTAGTCTTTTCTAAAATAGCCACAAGGCAAAAAGTTCTGTCGCTGGGAAAACATAATCTGCAGGACAAAACGTTCAAACAATCTTTTGCACATGTTTGAGCTTCTAATGATCGCTAAAAGATTGGGATATCTTTGAGGTGATCAGAACAAATTGTTTACATGAGAAAATAATCAAAAGCACTGACTTATGTTCTCCTGTCAGGAACACATTGTGTTTGTTGCAAATTTAAATTTAAACAGAAAGTGATAAGCATATTGTGTTAACTTTTTTTGCCTTAGATAATTTAACCCTTAATCCCAGCAGGCACTATGTGTGAGCCAATCACATTGGCTGTTTTTAATGACGTAGGGGTGACATCAGTCCTCCACTTGTATTTTAAAATGTGATGTAAACATTTAAAAATGATTATTAGCTTTGAAATTCTTGGTTTAAAGCAAACAACAGAAATTATGACACGTGATTGTTATCAAATTTGGTGTTAACAGAATGTGTATGTTTGGATGTTGTTGTTACAGCAAACGGTTACATTTAAGTTAAAGAAGTTTTATTCCTGTTTTTTCTTTCTTCTTAAAATAGTTACATTTGGAGGTTATTTTTGCTTACAGGGCTGAAAAGCTTGCCATTTCAGGGAACGATTTTTATTGATGTAAGCCAGTAAATAGAAAAACTTTGCAAACAATCATAAAAATATGAGAATAATAAGCTATAGAAAAATCTCAAGCAAAGCAAAACATGTTACTTCTATAACTTGAGAAGGAAGGAAAATCACAGTTGCAACATTACATTTTTTTTTTAATCTGACGCTCTTTGAGGAAACATACAAATGCACCCTTGTTTTGATGTTTTTTTCAATGGTTTAGGCCAAATCAAACCTACAAACACACCATGTTTGATGCATCTTGTGGGTCTTGATGGGGAGGGCAGCTTCCCGACAACCCTCCCAGTTCAAGGTTAATGCCTGTGTGCTCACCTCTGGATACGCACGGATGTGATTGATGCATGCTCAGTAGCTGCACCCAGGGGATTAACACTGCGCCGTTTACTTTCAGTAACCTCTTGCATCACCCTTCCCCTTCACTCCAGCATGGATTACTGACACCCCACTCGAGCGCATTGTTTGTTTGTTTTCAATCCAGAATACAAGTATTGCAGAAAATAGGGTGGATTTATGAAAGGATTTGCAAAGAATCCCAGGAAAACCATGGGGATGTTTGTTTTTGCTTGAAATCGTTTTGTGAGTAAAAAGGAATTTCAGGTGAAATATGGATAAAAAAAAAAAAAAAATCTATGAGACTTTTATAGTTTGCTTGTAGCTGCTCCAGAGCAGTTGGCTAAACATTTGGCTTCAATCTGAAGGCTCTACCAACTGTTGGTGGCGGACATATGCTAGCATTGCGTTCTTCTGCATTGTTGTTAGAAGCAGTTACTGATGCTCACCAATACAATGCCCTATAGTGGGTTTTGCTATTTGCAAAAAAATAAGTTGCACCCGCAGCCAAACTATGCAAAATAAAAAAATAAAAAAATAAAAAATCTATAACTTATACTCTGAAAATTACAATAGTTGAATTATAATTGACTTTGCTCCAGTTGAAGTTGTCTGGCAATTCCAAATGGTCTCTTAGGTGGGAATGTAAGTGTGTGTGGTTGTCTATCTGGGTTGCCCCTGAGATTAACTTGTAAACCAGCCAGGGTGTACCACACCTTTACCTGACAGGAGCTAGATTGGTCTCACCATCCTTTAGAGCACATTTCCAATTCAAGGCCCCGGAGGCGGATCCAGCCCACTTGGTGATAAAATCTAGCCCTCCAGATCATTTTATATTTTTGTTACTAACAAACCATTGTTATCTTGTGCTGGTAACTTATCGCAACACATTCTCATTACCAAGTCGTCACATATTGGCGTTTGGTTAAGGAACTCTCCACATCAAAAATGTTGGTGTTGGGCGTCCCCAACACCAACATTTTCAATGGTGTTTTTTGACGTCTAATTAAACCAAGTCTCCCCATCCTCTAGGGACCGATACAGCTTTGTGGACTGACCTGGTATCCTAACTCTAACCTTAACCCCGTACCAGACAGTTGGTATCGGACGTAGATCAGTACTGGTTCCGGGTGCGATACCAGACGCGGACCAGGCTAGGGTTAAGCTACTGGCCACGCCCCGAGGTTCAGTCCATGTTAAAAAGTTATATTTTTTAACGTTTTAAAAATGTAGTTTTAGATTGTTCAGTAAATGTTTATCTTGTTTAGCCCGCGACCTAAGGTGTGTTTTGGATTTTGGCCCCCTTTGTCATTGAGTTTGACACCCCTGCTTTAGCGGGTTTACAAAATGGATAGGTAAAGGTACCTTCAGTAAAAACCACTGCCAGCAACAGGCAAACAGATAAGATACACATTTACTTCCTTTAGATTGGTGGAAGACTTCCATCACGCTAGCTGACAGTATCAAAGAAGTAAAAGTACATTTTGTTTGGTTTAAAATCTTTACAGGAATCGATCACTGTAGTAGTCATTTTAAATGAATAGATTTTTTCCCACTGGAGGTTTGTCTGGAGGTTGTTGCCTTGGTTTGTGGGTTGTAAAGGGGCCAATGGACAAGGGGGAGGTAAATAGTAAGGGCAGCTCAACGCTGCTTGGAGTTCTAATTTCACTTGTAATGTATGCGTACAGTAAACGGCGCCCTGGAGCAACGGCCACATGCATGTGAGAATTGATCACAGGCCATCTGGTCTGGAGCAGCACCGCTTCAGGCAAACTATAAAAGCAAGTCATTTGTAAGTGTCACAGGTGGTCCCTCGTGTCCTCAGACTCTGTAATGAGTAGCCAAGGTTAGTCTATGCAGGACTGCGAGGGCAAGGACTCCAAAAAAAAAAAAAAAAACAGCAGGTAGGAGTTTGATTGAACAAGACCAGCAGGATCAGCATTAATGAACATGGTGACTGTCCAGTGACAGTCATGGCGCTGCTTTTTACCCTGTAACCCTTCATGGTGTTCTCTTCCAAACGTGAGATCATGCTGGGATTCCCTGACAGGGATTCGTTTTTTTGGGTTTTTTTTTTTGCTTCATTTGGTTTCTTCTTGAAATCCGATCAAGGATCATCAATCAAATTCTGTCCTTGGCTCCTATTTTATTTCAAAATAAGACCATGTTTGTAGAATTATTTTATATTGTCCATATTGGTTCTTTCAGTAGATAAAAACTTGCTACATTAAAAAAAAGACCTTTTGCCTTCAATGAATACGTGCTAGAGTATGTCTGAATCTGAATTCCTCCCTGACCCCCATGGATTCTTCCTATCCCTTCAGTTGTATTTTCTACGAGATACTTTTTTTTTGTCTTCTCCGGATTCACAATTTGAATACTCAGAAAATACCATTTTAAGCTTTATTTTCTTTAAATATGTCCTCCAGTATCAGAAAAATGCCACAAGAACCTGTTAAAAACCAAAAACACAATTTTCCTCAGAGTGGGTCTTTAAATGTTCAGATTGGAATCTTTTGGCTGAAGAAGAGAATGAGTTTGAATCTGGAGGTTCCACAAATACGACTCCTGTAGCTCCAACCTGAGAATGGAACCTCAGAATAGAATAAAGCTCTCAGAAACAGCCTGTAGAGAGGACAGTGAAGTTCTAGTGATACTCTCAGCTTTCTTCACCACTCTGCAGACATTTCGTTCTCTTCTCTACATCCGTTCTGGGAGGAAGCTGCACTCTAAAGACTGAAGTATACAAGCAGGGAGTCTCAACTCAATTTGGATTACCAGTTTAAAGTTTAAACCCTTTAACTCCGGGGCTTTTGCTCCAGTTTTCATATTTTTTGTACTGTAACCCTTCAACCATTTACACGATTAACAGAATTCCAAGCAGAGAAGCGGCTGATATTCCTGACTTTACAGTAGTGACGTCTTTATACAAGCAACATAAATCATCTGATTCTGTTGCAGAGGAAACAGTTGAAGATTTATGATATGTCAAAGAGTGTGTTATTTAGGTGTTAAAGAGCGACTCTGATGACATTTTAATATGTTCTAGTGGTGTTTTTTATTCATGATAGAGGACATATTTAAGAGAAAATTAAACTTAAAGTTGCATTTGAGTGTTTCTTTATTTGAATCGTTGTGAATTAGAAAAAAAAGGTGTAACGCAGAAAACAGCCACAAGCTTTTAGGCCTCTAGATCCGTTTACGTCTTTGTTTTCCTTGTCTGAGCCAGACTCTGACTCAAACTGTATAGCCTTGTTTCCACTTGGCATTACAGTATGGCAGGAGTGGTGCGGGATGGACCAGTTAAGTCTGTTGAGAGTTTCCACTCATCGCTTCCACTTTGTTTTCATGGTGCATGCGTGGTGTAGACCGCTAGTGTGTCGTTGTATCATTGTTGTGCGATGACTAGAAAAGCAACAACACTGGAGGTCATCCAGCAGCTCGTCTTTTTCTTGCTTTACTTGTACATCGTGTATAACAGGAATTTTAAAGGAAAACGTAAACGCTTGCTTAGCTCTATACTGGTGCTTTCTAATGTCATCATCTCTTTCTGCCAATCAGCGGCTCAACCCTAACCATCCCGATCCATTTCTCTATGGACCTACAACGGATGGGAGCCCTCAAGAGGTACGGGTCAGAACTTTTCAATGGGTCCATTTTACAAGGGAAACGCCATTTTTGTTGGACTGGTAATGTTAGGTTGCCGTTGTGAGGGGCTGTAAGCTAGTGGGAGAACAAAAGGGTGATGGGAAGTGTGGTAGGGCTTACTCTAACAAACTCCTACTGCTATGTCCTAGAAAACAACACCAATTTCTTTTTATTATTATTATTTTGGCTAAAAACGATATAATCATACTTTAAAGCATGCTGGGAAGGCTTTGAAAATAGATTAAAAAATGATTGAAGTGGCACTTTTGCAGGTTAAGCAATTTATTTGTCAAATGTTGATTTAAATCTGTTTTATTTCCTCATAACTATGATTTAAGCTAAATAAAAGTTAAATGTTTGTTCATACAAGTGTAAATTCTCTCATAATGACTTATAGGTAAAAATGTATTTGATTAGATTCCTCTATTTTTTCAGCCCCGGTCCTGATAGTTTATTTGGAATATCCATCTGTGTTAAGTGCAGACACTGAGACGGGAAAACTGATCACAGCAGCTTCACTGGAACCCAAAAAATCTACTTCTGTTTCTCTTCGAGACCATATAACTGTGCCGAGGAGGACCACAGCCTCCCCACTCTCCTCTGTATCCCAGGACCTGCAGACTGCTGTCCCTGGCCAATAATTGCTGACACACCAAAGCCAACATAGCCCAGTGAGCCTTTAATAGTTTTCATTTTTCTTCCTTACAGGACGGCCTCTGAGGTGCCATCATGAATGATCAGCACTGAGGCAGCTCCCTGCTGCACACACACACACACACACATTCCTCACTGATCCTATAGCTATCACAGACATCTCTCAGCTCTCTGGTCATTACTCCCTCTGTCTCCCTCACCTCTCATCTTCACCCCGTACAGACGATTTATAAGCAAAAAAAAAAAAAAAAATTCTCCAGCCTCCACCTTTCACCATAAGACCTACTTTCATCTTTTAACCCTCCCAACACTCCTTCATTAAACCATTTCTGGGTTGATTTATCAGGTCGTGACAGAGGATTTACCACCAACGTAAAGACAGGAGAGTTCCCGCGGTTTTACACTGACCTAAGCTGCCTGAGCCCCGGAGAGCTGACCGTTATTTAGGCAGAATCCTTAAAACGGTGACAAGCAATGAAAGGAATAAGTCATTGGGAAAGTGAAGGAGCCAACAACCCTGAAATAATCCATAAGTGGAAATGTCTGCGAGAAATTGTGAGCTCTTCTGCTCAGCTTTGCAAGTCATTAGAAAGGCGGCACGCTCAAGCACGGAAAGAGGACAGAGTCTTAATGGGGGAATTTAGGGCTGTCAAAAAGTATCTGCACTCTAACTGTTTTTACATATTTGCTTCAATAAAAAATGTGATCAGGGAAGTAGCCGTTTCATATCAAATTCTAATCTACACCGGCAGTATTTATTGTGCCTATTCCAAACATTCATGCATATTGCAAAGCGATACATTTTGCTGGTCCTGCTTCTCCCCTCGTCTGTTACATAAACTGTATTTTCTGCATTATAAGACACTTAAAAGCCTTCAGATAATGACAGTAAGTGCCTTGGATTAATTCTGGTTGTGCTTACTGATATTGAAGCAATTTCGAGAGATATTTGACGCTCTGTCAAAATTTATGTTAGGAGTTTTAGTGATCATGCTAACGGGGCTAACGTAGCGGTGACAGATTGTCCGAAACCTAAGTTCTACTATAACATATCCTATTGGTCAGGGGTGTCAAACTCAATCGCACAGGGGGCCAAATTCCAAAACATAATTAGGTCGTGGGCCAAACAAGATAAACATTGACTAAACACAAAAAAATGAAATTGCTAAAGCTTTTAAACTTTAATAATGTAACTTTTTACCATAAATGAGTAAAAACAGACAGGAATATTATTCCATAATAAATCAATTTAAACCTTACATAACTTTAAATATTTTACTCTTAGCGGTTTTAGCGGTATTTGTCTTTTTTTATGTGTTGCAATCAAGTCCTAGAATTACTGTATACGCAGTTATAGAGTCTAGGGTTATCTCATACTTTTGTCTCACTTAATGCGACTCATAGTTTGATCCACCTCATTAATTATATATGTTCGGAAATGGACCATTTTTTCATGGTGTAGTTTATAATCCGATGCGCCCTATATTATTGTGGAAAATATGGTAACTATAGGTCAAGCAACAGCTGTATCATAAACGTGTCAGAGTTTTTTTTTTTTTTTTTTAGAAAATGAAATATAATCATACAAAATGTAATGACTGACTTACTGTTTAGATGTGTAAACTATTGTCTTCCTAGTGTGCAAAAATATGGGTGTGTTTGGGGAGATTTGCCAACAAACAACAACACTGAGGCCAGAATTCACGGAAAATGATTCTGCTTATGTGAACCCTTCAATCACATTTACATAGACACATTAATCCTACTGAGAATCCATCCATCCGTTTATCCAATCTCTACACCCACTTTATCTCTTTCTAAGTCACGAAGTTGCTGGAGCCTATCCCAAGTACACTGGATGGTTTGCCAGTCTATTGGAGTAAACTTCATCTTAGGAAAACAATTAGACCCTTTTCCAACAAAATGTATCTTTTTTAATGTCTTGCAGGATAAATCTTATCAAGAAAGTTTGTCAATAGCAAAATAATCTTAGACTGATAAATAATGCCTTAGTGACTAGAATTTTTTTCTTAAAAATAGGAATTCTAGATAAGATTGTGTTTCCTACCCAACTGGCATTTTTTTATTTACTTAAATAAAATCTGCCAATGGGATTAGAACGTATGCCTTATTTCTCAGGGCTCGTTTTTGCAGTGTACTGCAAAAATATTAGAGTAAAAAAAAGTCTAAAAATGTAAATGATTGCCTATAGAACTGTTTCTTTGGTGGTGCAGTTAGAGCAACCTGTTAAACTTTTAGTTAAGTTTTGCTAAATAAGTGTCTTGATATGAAAAATGAGGAAGTTCTCTGCATTTATTTTTGAATTAGGAAATAATTACCAGAAACAACAAAAATTGCCTACACTGTACTTTTTAACTTTACTGTAAAAGAGCATAGGGGTCTAACAATAGAAGTGTGTTTCCCATAACGCCGAAAATAAACCTCAGTGCTGAAGGTCAGGTTACTAATGCACTAGTATACTACAAACACAATCTACTTCATGCAGATTCCCGCAGATCAACACTTGGAACGGCCAAAGAAGAGCAATGTTAAAAGAACAGCAAACAACATCAATCATTTAAGGTACTATAGGTAACATGTTTGAATAAAACTCCAGCTGACATTCGTCTCTGAATATTTAAGTTATCTGTAGAGTTCTCTCACATTGTTTGCTCAATGTGAGACTTTTGCCCCGTGCAATTTTCTCACCGTTGGATTTGGAATGTGTGAACGTGATGTTGTGTTATCGAGGTTGATGCCAAGTTAAGTTTTTTATTGTCTCATGTGGTTTCTTTACGTGGCAGGTGTGAAAACTCACCTGAGGTCTGGTGCAGCCAAACAATCAAACCCTTGAGAAGCAGGACTTCAGTTCACTCTCAAATGAACAATGCTGCGGTTTATTTCAGTGTCAAGGATCACCATCCTTTCTAAGTACTAAAGTGTGAAAACAAATTCAAAGTGTGTAAACGATGGATTTAAAAGCACCATGGATTACAAGGGTTGAAATAAATCAGCTACAACTTTCTTACACAGGTTCAAGCATGTCTGAATGCCTTCATCTTCCTTCATTTAAATAAAATTTACCTTGAAAGACAGATTTTATATTTGTTTACTTTCGTTTGGTGTTTGCTAACATTTTAATAAAGAATAAAGCTACTTCTACCATGACTACACTGAATACTCGTGGCTGCATAATGCACGCCTAAAAAAGAAGTTCCGGTCAAATAGCCTTAATGTTCTATATCATTGCGCTGGAATGTTCTATATCATTATCACTGGCCTGAAACTTTGTTTCTTGGAAACAAACATTTGCTTCATCATCTGGACAAAAACTAGCACTAAGAGGTGACCTTTCTCTCTGAAATGATACTTTGTTTAACTCATGATGTTCAGCATACTACTTTCCTTCACTGCTGCAGTGGAAGTTTGGTTCGGGCTCTTTAGCCATTACGACAAAACGTTGCTCCACCTATCAAATAGTCCACTTTTGGTGAGAAAACAGTTAAAATCTAAATGAATGACAAGGTTTAAGTACAAATATTGATTGAATATTGATTTAGTTCGTATGTGACCGTGATGTAAGTGAGATCATTTGAGGTGTGTATTAAGAGAAATGAATGGGCGGTCAGTTCTGCATCATCCATTACATAAGGGATGATGCCCAACAAAGCATGTTTTCTGAAATAATGGACGACTGAACCGTCCGACTCGAAACAGAGTTAACTTCTGATAATGCACACTTTGAAGTGCATTATCCCACTTATGCCACGGTCACCTACAAGAGAAATATTCAGTCGATTTTAAGTACTTCATTTTTGTTAGTTTTTAGGTTTAGGCTTCACACTTTTCTCTCTTAATTAAACTCTCAAAGTTTAAACCTTTATAGAAAATTTTGTTCTGTATTGTAAAATGAAAAAAAAAGATCTGATCACGAACAAAGATTTATGTATATTTGGTGAACTGAATGCATACTGAACAGCAGATACAGCAATGAGATCAATAGAAAGGGTCAACAGCCAATCAGAAGGCAGAACCCAATACACTGTCAAAAAAAAAAATCATATATTTATTTCTTTCCAACATGGATTCTGGTAAGTATGAATCCTCAAGTAACAATAAATCACTATTTAAGTAGATATAAT
>NC_050531.1:17030597-17039880 GCF_002922805.2 Oryzias melastigma
TCACACTTGGAGGGTCACACATCCTGTACGCCCTCACTTCTTAAATTTCAACTCAGTGATTGATCACTCGGCTTGTAATTTCCTAATTTCCCATCCACTTGGAAACTTAAATAGTGGCAGGATTTTTTTTCTCTTCCCTGAACACCGACCACTTTTTTTTATTTCCACACAGGACTAAATGGGAAAAATCTTCCAGCCCATTAGGCAGACGCTCTGTGTCGTAAAAGTTTGGTGGCACGGCCTTCCCTCTCTGCCTCCTAGCAGCAGCAGCACGGAACAGTGTGTTTGATCTGCAGGCTGCAGGTTAATAGAAATCAGCCCGCTCATCAGCAATAGTGGATTGAACCTAACCACCCACCTCCGCCCTGTCAATTCAGATTTGGAAAAAACCCACCAGCACCGGCCGTGCTCTCATTTCCCTCTGTCAGGTAATCAGTATCGCACTATAATCCCCCACAGGAACCAAATCACTGTGACTTGTGCTTCGTTGTTAGGAGCCAGAATGGAAAGCGAACTTTGGGAACAGCAAATCACAAAGGATGAAAACCCAAAAACCTTGATTTAAACGTTAAACGATGCAGGAGAAGTCAGATTTTCTAGGATCTCCTTCTATTTATCAAAAAAGATCCTTTTTTCTACCAGATATTCCTCAGATTTGGCTCCAAATATTTTTACAGTTTATTTTCATTAATCCTTTCTTCACAAAATATGTGAGTTTGTTTAAAAATGAATACTACATGTTATTATATATTAAATAAATGACAATGTTAACCTACGATGTAGCTCACAACCTTTGGGTGTCTAAAAACACAATCAACGAGAGAGAGGAGAGAGAAGTCAAGATGGACGATGTCAAATTAATTCTAAATAACCACGGCTGAGCTGAAACACCTGTTGATCGTCACGAAAAAATATCTGTTTTGTGTGAACTGGGCGTGAAGCAGATTCCGCATACATGCCGCGTTCTGCTCCGGGGTGAATCCAGCGTGACACTGAAACACAAAGTCAAATTATTAGAATAATTTTACAACTTTTGATTCATGTGTTTTGTCTTTTTTAAACTTAAGCTTTATAATTTATATTTATTGGTGTTTTTTACTTTTTTATAATTTAAATGATAACAGAGTACTATAGTAATAGGTGATGCAAAACTATTTATTACATTGATTAAAGGCAAAAAATATTACTTCAATTTTAAGTCAGTGTTTCCCTCTCTGCCAAACACACACCTGGAAACACAGGTGCAAAGTAAAAAGTGGCCCCTGTGTGCAGACTCTGCTCCTTCAGACGATTCCCTCTAAATCTAAAGGATAAAACAATTTTTATTTTAGAAAAAAGGTGAAAAGGGCGTGACAAAGAAAAGCTCGTGTTAAACCCGTTTCTGCCTCTGACCCCGATGCAGTGAAGTGAACGAATGGAAGTGGGTAGACTGTGTTTGCACGCCACAATCAGGGTGTTGATTACAGACTGATTGAGAGGCTTCAATCAGCACTAAATACACCCCCATAAGCAGCCAGGTGAGGGAGCTTTCAGTCGCTTGGGCATTAATTAATGATGAGGAGGAAGAGACGAGACTGCGAACAAGAAGTAAAAAAGCAAAAAAAGGTGTTTTTACAAGCTAAAAATACCATCAGAACGGAGTTTTTCTTTTCCTCTTATACATGTGTGGATCTGTGAGCACGTCTGAGTCAAACCTTCCAAAAAGGAAGAGGTGAGCGTGTTTGGAAGAAGGTGAGCGTGTTTGGAAGAAGGTGAGCGTGTTTGGATGAATGGAAGCAGCCACCGAATGGGTGGTGAATCTTCTCCTCCTGCTCCTTATTCATCAGGTACTCCGCAGGATGGAAAAGGAGGATGGTGTTCATGGAGTCAGAGCTTAGAAAGACTTTCTCTTTCATTTATTTCAAAATGTTTCATCTACAGCGACAAGATTTCACTTGGGTGCAGCTTTTTTTTTTTTTGTAGGCGGCTCAGGTGGGAACTGAGAGCCTCTCTGTAATATATGTGGACGTAATCCTGCAGCGCCGACTAAACATTGATTGATTTGGTTTAGTTCAAGCTATTTTAGCAATAAAATAAAGGGAAAAAATAGATAAACGCAATCTTTATTAAATATTAACTCATACATTGATTATAAAATAAAGAAAAAAAGAAAGTAATGATGCTAGCTTTATGAGATAAATGAAGAAATAATCCAAGTTATGTAACTCATTGCTGAAACATTGATGGATTTTCTGAAAATCTTTATTTTTTGCCTTTTTTTAATTATGAAAAAAATTAGAAAGTTATTCAAGTAAACACAACATGTTTAAAAATAGATTTATTTTGTTTAAACCTGCCTGGCATGACCGAGAAAAGAAAAAGTTCAGAAATTATATTGTAAAAACCTTTAATTACCCTTCATTTCTAGTAACTAATTCAAACTTTAGCCCTTAGTATTCGCCCTAAAATAATCACTTTTATTGGATTTAGTAGATGTGTGTTTTTTTTTTCAAATGTGTAGCACAAGCATACAGTTATCAGCAAAGATCCAAGCAGTTCTGAGTGCAAGTTCTTCAAAATACATTGACACATCGTTGAATACGCACAGATTGTGAATTTACCTCTGAGTTTAATTCCTTGACATCCAACTAGGATCATCTTTTTATTAAACTGGTCAGTTAGTTGTACTCTTAAGTATTATTTCTTTAACCTGATTCTTGGGTTAATCATGTTAGGATTTTTGGGTTACTTTTTGGAGCAATACTAATTTTTTGGGTTGTTACTGAATGAAACATTGGATCAATTTTAAAAAGTTCTATAATTTGTTACTATCATCAAATTAAAAATTGGAGACGATGGTTTACTCAACTTATAAATCTAATTTGTTAAAAGCTAAAATTTTTGAAAATGTAATAAATTATAGAGCTTATGTTAATTGATCCTTTTACTTTTTACAGTATGGTTTCATTTTAACCTAATTTATGTTTTTTAATAAAATCCAGAAAAAAGTTTGACCTGGGACTTTGGTTAAAAACAACCCAACTTGGATTATATTTAACTAAGGAGTTTTCAGAATCAGTTTTCATTTACAGTGCAGATCTTGACCTAGCATGCTTTTGGACTGCGGTGGGTGTACCCAAAGTAACCCCAATCCTCATCCACCACATGCACGATCAGGGAGAACATGCAAACCTCACACAGAGGATTTGAACCAGGAACTACTACACTAAACCACTACTACATTTAAACCACTACTATTTTTACAGTTTTCATTTTCTTTTTAGATGAGGTTGCACAGATTAAATAACATTTCTGTAATTTCTGAACTCTGTATGAGGTTGTAATCCTTCAAACTGGTGTCAAAAAGTGTCTTTTAGTTGACAAAGCAAGGATAAAGCTCTAAAGAGTACAGAACTTTAGAAGGAAGTGTTTGTGCAATTCATGTTAATTTAATATCTGATTATATTTATCAAAATGTACCTATAAATTTAATTCAGACCCTAAATTGTCCTTGTTATTCTGTTGAGACACACGCCACCTTCACTAGTCAGTCACAAATTTCCGTTACACAACTGCATACTGTTTGCAAACCTTTGAGCACACATTACACAAATCTCCACAAACACGAAAACATATGAAAGGATTTCATTTCCACGATAAACTTATTACAAAAACCTCTTTTTTAACATTACATGCACTAATGTAGAAGCATCGTTGGGCAGACATCCATTTTTTTATTCATAATTTTTTGTCGTTTTAAGTCAAAAATCTACTTTATTTGGCAGGAATTTGCCAGATTTATATATATATATATATATATATTTACTTAGACATTTCTAAAAGTGATTAAAAATTAAAAATCACATTGGATTTCAATTTAGTGAGTTTTCATTTAATTTTTCACTCATAGTCGGGTTTTTTTCAAGTTTAAAACCACTTAAATCATCTCATTGAGATCACTGGTAAAATGCTTTCAAAAGTAGAGCATTTTCATAAACTTTATGTGCCTAAAGATCCATTTAAAATGAAAACTCTAAAAAATTGCTCTATTTGTGTGATTTACAGAAAATAGAGACATTGTAAAACGTATTTTACTACATTTTCAAATGATCTTTGTGTGTTTCTTTAGTTCAAAAACAGTTCAATATCATTAAGGCTTCTTATATCTTTGTAAAATAGGAAAATGTTGTTAAAGCTCCTAGAAAACAAAAATTACATAAAGCAAGGCTTTTATTGTGAAGGAGTCATCCTCTGTACAGAGAAATGTTTCTGCAGCAGAGCCGGACCCAACAAACCGCTCTTCCACTGAGAAACAATGTACAGTCAGCGACACCAAAGGCTGTGTGTCGGCTGCAGAGGTCGAGGCTGTCGCCTTGCAGAACGGCAGACAGCAGCACCAGGTGCTGACAAGAGAGAACCGTGATTGTTCCAGAAGCTTCTCCGGGGAAGAAGTCACGGCAGATGCCGGAGATGACAGGGGCGTCCTGGAGCGCAGTGACAGGCTTCAGCTCACGTCAAGACCCAGCTGCAGCACAGCGCAGCCGACGTGGGCTCTGAGAGGAGCTGCAGCAACGGAAAACATTTCTCCTTGGTTATTTCAAAACCCCTAAAATTGTTTTAAAACTAAAAGCTCCAAGATCAGGCCCAGATTTAGCCGTGGATTGCAAGCAGAATATCAAAGAATGGGTGTGCTGAGAGATTAGGGTGCCATATGCCATCTTTCTAGCCCCAAAGACATGTGATTATCGATTCGAATCATTTGACTGACACTCCCCTCTGCATTTACTGGGCTAGGGACAGGCACATGCAGGCACTGGTTTGTGCTGTGGAGGCAAAATTTGTTTATTTTTATTTGTCTGTCCATCTTTACATTTATTTATTTATTTATTTTTGTTTTCTTTCTTTTTGTTGTTTAATTTTTATTCATTTTTTGGATAATTTTGGATTGTTGCCGAATTAACCATTTTGGTGGAAAAATCCTGGCGTTTACCCATGTCTATAGCCTGCCTTAATAAAGACCATAAGAGAGGAATAAAACAAAATTTTCTCTTTTATTTTCATTAATATTAAGTTTAATTTTGTTATTTTTTATTTTTTTATATATTAGACAGAAAAAAATCTAAAGAGCAAACTCAGTTGTATTTTAGACCAAATTTTGGGGCCCATTTTACATTTTAAATTAGCTTGTGCTTCTCTCTAGTGGACAAATAGCATAACTGCAACAAAAGTACCTAAAATAATCCTTCATTTATGTGATATTTATACTTTCTGCAAGTGCATTTTTTACAACTATAATCAACTTTTCTTTCGAAACACAGATTTTTTTTTTTTTTAGATGAAGTTAAAACATGATTTAGACCAAATTGCTCAACTTTTTCTCCATTTTCTTCCAGCAGGACTTGAAGGAAAGCAGCTGCATTCAGCAGCATTTCTTCCCTCTGCCCATTATCATGTCCTAATAGCTTGCTCAATGGTGCGGCTTCCTATGTGGGTTCACCGGTCATCCGGGACACGCGCCATTAGCCCGAGCGAGCGCCGCGTTGCAGGGCCACACAAAGCATACCTTATTTGTATCGCATTAGCTCTCCGATGTGGCATAGCATATTATATCAACAGCTGCAATTTATCAAACCATTTTGGGTCAGAATTGCTTCGGTGGTGGCGTCGGCAGCAACCGGCGTCGGCCCTGGGTTTCCTGCGAGGAGCTGCAAATAAATTACACATGTGTCATTGAGCATGCTAAATGACTTGCAACACATAATCATCTAAATAATTATGAGGCTGTCATTAAAGTGAGCTAGATGGATGACACATGAGGCCTTGTGGGGGGAAAAAAGAGAAAAATACTGGAGGTAATGGTGCAGGATTTGAAAGGAGAGATGGTGGGAGGATAAAAGAAGAAAGGAAATGCATTTTTCTTTTGTGCACTTTCTTCTTCTTTGTGGTAAAAAAAAAAAAACTCAAACTGCTAGCAGGTGGAGGTGTGGGGTTGGGTGGGGGGACAATGGGGTGATTAGCCCAATCAGAAAAAGCAGCGAGGGGATTGTTGCGCCGCTCACCGCCGTCTTTTTTGTCCTCCCACATTTCATTAATCAGCAACCTGAGGCCGGCTCGAATCAGTTGAGCAGATTGGCAGCTTGCTCATTTGTTCCCGCGTGGCAATCAGAGAAGAAAAAAAAAAGGAATCGGTTCACAACCTTTATGCCATTACCTGACATTATAAACCGTGCCTTTGTGTTCCTTTGTTACTCTCCTCTGCATTTTCTCCCAGTCTTGATTTGCTCCTGCAAGTATACGTCCAGATGACCTCCATTAACCTCGGTGTGTGCTAACAATACCCTCAATTAAATCCCTCAAAAAAAAAAAGTTATTCCTAATGACTAACGTACTGTACGGCGCAGCCTACATTCCACATCTCGGTGCTTTGTTTTAATCAGTCTCTTGTATCGGCCTAAATGATGCGTCGCGCCAAAGAGACACGGATGGCGGGAGCAATAATATTCCCTTCACGGAGGGGATTGTTCATGGCTCTGCACCTTTTCCACACCATTTGCTCCAAACGTCTGTCCGGCGTGTGCTTTCGCTGCTTTGAAGCAGGCAGACAGGAGACGAGCCCGTGAAACGAGGACGATGAGGAACACAAACACAATAGTCGTTTTAAAAAAGCCTTTTTTTGCACAAGAGCTGCCGTCATTCGTCCACGCTGCTGCACCAAAGATGGCGTCGATGAGGCGACTCAGCGGTTAGCAGTGGGATTGTTTTGTGCCTCAGATTAACCAAGAAACTGATTTTTTATTGAAAAATGATCACTTAGACACCAGTGCTGCCAAATTCCTTCACTATTTAGATTCCCTGGAATCTTCATAGAAGTCTGAGAATCAAGTGTGCATCAATGCTCACTAGATTAGCAAACATTGAACACAATGCATTGAGTTTGAATTATTTGTAATTAAAAAAATCTAAAAAGTTATTTTTTTTATAAATAATCAAAGTTCGATTAACCCTTGCTATGACTATAGGGTACCTCCCAACCATCTAGAGCAGGGGTTTTAGCAATAAAAGAGCCATTTGGTCTTGTTTTCTACTGATCAAAACCTAGAAGGAGCCGTATCTTTACCTTTTACCTTTAGTAGAGGCCAAATTAGCGAAAAATCTAGCTTGTTATTTAATTATTAGCTGAACTCCAAATAAGCATAGAATTCCTTAGTAAATTAAATCAAACAAAAATGCTAGCATGTTGCTAAAAGAAAAGCTAAACTCTAAATTCGCATTAAAACTCCAGCAGATAACAAATTAGCCGAAAATTATTAGCATATATTGCTAAAGCTGAACTCAAAATTAGCATAAAAAGCTAGCTTGTTATTTAATACTAGCTGAACTTCAAAACTGCCTCAAAATCCTCAGTAAACCAAATTAGTCAAACCAAACCAAATTCTCCTGACTGGATTACAGTAAAAAAAAAAAAGCCACCAAGTTACCGTTAATAACATATTTGGATTAGAGGATAAAATAAAGTGTCTTGAAGTGGCGCTGTGATCCAGTCAGGAGAAGCTCTCTGTTGTTGAGAAAAACATAAATTCTTGTGATCAAGGAGTTTTACTGTTTGGAAATGACTCTTTGGTATAGTGGGTGAAGAGCGGAAGTGACGTGTGGTTCGCGCATGCAGGATGAGCGGTGCAACCGTTTTGCTTCCGCATACCGAAAATGCAGCCGCCTGCCTCACCGCAAAATGCATGCCACCAGCAGAGGGCGCTGGTGAGCCGTGAGAGTGTATGTGACACCGCGGCTAAAAATAGTAGATTTAGCGGTAGCAAACAAGTGCAGCCGTCCAGTACTCTTTAATGTTGTTTAGCATCAATTTCTAAATTTAGAATTTGTTTTTTAAACCCATAAACTCAAGAATTTGTTTAGACACATCGTTGGTAGTGATCACCACTGAGACAGAGAGACTTTTAACACTGAAGAAAGAAAAGGAAGACTTCTACAAACAGGTTATTCATCTGTTTCTTCAGAAGGAGCAGCGCCCAGACTTCATTCATAAGTAAAAGTAAGACAGTAACAACAATTTTAGTGATTTTTTTTAATGATAAAGTATGTAAACAGAAGTAAATAGTTTAATTTAAATTTTAAACAACACTTTATCTGTTGCTAGTTAAATGGTGAATAAGCTGTTCTGAAGGCAGTGTTGCCAGATAGTGTCAGAGGTTTCATGTTCTTCATTTATTTTATTTTATTTATTTAGATAAATATTAGACATTGGAGAACGAGGTCCAGCGTGTGACCCTGTTCATGTGTGGGTCCAGATACACGCAAAGTTAAAGGAGTCAATGATGGATAAAAAGTCTTTAACCAGAGCTTTGTCTGGACAGCACACGTGAATGTAAAAATCACCCACAATCAAAACATGATCACAATGAAGCACGCGTTCTGCCAGGAAATCAGGAAAGTAATTTTGTATTTTTTTGTATTTGTCCGGTCTGTAAATGAACGCGCACATCACCGGCTGCGGCCCACCTCGAACAAGGTCCCTTCGAGGCGGAGCCCAGGAAACAGAAAATTCTGCTGTTTGCATTGGAAGTGTCTTTAAAAACGACTGCCGTTCCTCCTACACCAGTGTTTCCCAAGCCTGGTCCTCAGGGCACACTGTTCCGACATTTTGGGAAACACTGTCCTACACGACCGGAGGTCCTTGGAGAACTCGGGTAGGAGCATCCAGCTGTTAGGAGTTCCACAAACTTGAGCCACAACAACATGTCCACCATCATCTGCTGGTCACAGCCCTAAAACAGACGGTGGGTTCAAAAGTGTTAAAGGTTGGGATGAAATCATGATTTTTGAAAGGATCTGAGCTTTTTGCTGTCAAGCTAAGTTTGTTTTAGTCTTTTCAAATGATTATTTATTCATATGACTTGTCGTCGTCCAGCTGTAGGAAACACTTTTAATAAGAAAGATCAAATAGACAACATGAGAAAAAAACAATACAATAAGTGGTGCATTCCCAATAGTACACAAGATAACGACATAAAAAGTATAATTAGAAAAGGCATAGATAAAGGTATACAAAAACCTACAATGTTAGTGATATATAATTCAGTGAAAAAATATTTGGATTCTCGTTACAGACCTACCCCTCAGCTGAGGGAAGAAACTCTGTCATTTTGTTTTTTTGGTATGAATTGCCTTTAGTCTGGCCTGTCCCCTAGGAGCAGATTGTCATGGAACACCCCAATGGGGTCCAATGTTCCAGACAATGTAGCTCTTAGAATCATTCAGGCACGCAAACCCTTCCACCACGGTAAGGTAG
>NC_050531.1:17041783-17047088 GCF_002922805.2 Oryzias melastigma
TGATGTCACAGGATTAACGTCCGCGCGCCTTGCCCCTTCTGGAACTTTCCATTTTAAAAAAGGGACTGGAGGCCTCCACTACTGGTTTCATTTTGAGCGAAAAATTAAAGGTAAGTTTGATTATTTTATTTTTTAATGCTTAAAATATTGCTGATATTTATTAAAAATACGAGTTGTATTCTTACTAGTTTGTTGTGACGATTAATAAAGCTCGAATGTAACACCGAGTGAACCGTTAGCTAGCTTAACCCTCCGATGCACCACTAGCTAATCAGTGGGAGGAGGGGTGGGGGTGGGCGGCTGCAGTAAAACTGTCGCTCCGTCATTCACGGAGCTCTCTCTGCAGCTCATGCAGCGGCTGGTAAAGTGTTGGTGTCGGACTCTTTAAAGGTTTGCTCTGCTGCCGTTCAGCTCTTTCGGCGGACTCCGGTCCGGCGAGAATCCGCTGGTAAGTGGGTGAAGAGCGGAAGTGACGTATGGTTCGCGCATGCGGGGTGAGCGGTGCAACAGTTTTGCTTCCGCATGCAGCGACAGGGGAACCGGAGCTTGGCAGCTTGCTGCTCGGCGTTCTCGGTCACCGTTTTCCAGCCCCACTGTGGCAGGGAACGGGGGTGGGGGGCGCGAGCACGAGCATCGTTCAACAGATGGAAGCTCAGCTCCCGGAGCTGTCCAGGTGTTGTGCCAAGGAACGTGGATGAAAATATACATGTCTCTGGGGCTTTTGGGAGTTTGTCATATTTGCACTTTCTTCCCCACATATGTAAAACAATCACAGCTTATTGTGTTAAAAAAGTAAACATTTATTTGACAATGTCATAAAAAGAAAGATAATTTACAAAAGTGAGTTTGTTATGGAAGCATGGAACAACTTAAATGGTTGTTTGTACAGCAAATTATGGGTGGGGGGATCAGACAGAATATGGAGTAAAGAAAAAAATTCAAACATGACAGTAAACTCACAAAAGCCCCAGAATAAAGTCTGTCATAATCATCCACATTCTTTTATCACTTTGTACAAGCTGTGTTACTTTAGTGTCTAGTGTTATTTTGTTACACTTTATGAACAGTATTTTGAAAACCTTTAACGCCAACTAAATGTGCATGTTTTGTTTTTGTGGAGTTCTTAATTTCATAGCCCGCTGTTTTCCTGGATCACCAGGGAACCCGACCATGTCTACATGCCAAGGCTGAAGAAAGTGGACTTCAGGTGCTCAGCACTTATCCAGACCAAGGCTCCAGGTATGAGGAATGTGGGGCCTTATGTACAAAAAGCAGAATGTTGCTAGTGAGGCTTGCAGTCAGTGATCTAGTGCAGATACAAGTATTGTAAATTAATCTCTAAATAACAATTTTTACCAATGTTTTTAAATTTGTTGTCAGAGATTGTGTTGTTTGTTTTTCAGTTACCCTTTCGCCTATGACAAAGTAAAGTTACCGTCTTTCTGAAGCGGAGTGTCAAAGTCCAGGAACACAGAGGAGGATATGTAAGTCAATGTCCCTTTAATCGGCCCAGTCCCACTTTTTTGACCAGCAGTGCTAATACTTGTACCAGTCATTTCACTCTCAGTGTGTTTTCATGTTCATTTACTTAATTATATTAGAAAGTTTTTATTACAGACACATTTTTGGAAGAGAACAAATGTATGTTTTATTATGTGATATTGCACCATGTGCAAAAATGTTAAGGTGTTTTCTTACAAACCTGGAAAATGTTTTTCCATTTTTTCCCCTTTTTTTATTTCATGGTTTTGATGTTTAACTGAATGTACACCATAATTGATTTTTTTTCACGTGACGTCAGACAAAATGGTGATATCGCCACTAGTGTGTAAATTACAGGCAAAGCTGACAGCTGAACACCGTTTCATACAATTTTAAGTAAATAATATAAGGTAACCTAACCAACTGTAACGGAAAATTGTAAAATATTTATTTTGAAATTGTCCTACCTAATCTTTATTTTCATTTCCACTCTTAGATTGTCCACAAATCAAAATACAAATGTCAATAATCCTGCTTGCAGGATCTGCATAGCTGTTTCCCCAAATTCCTGGGTATTAAACAAGTTGTTGATCATTTCTCTCTGACAACTCGGTTAAAGTTAGACAAAGATTACAAGTACTTTACTGAATACTACTTGTTTGTTTGTGAAGGTAATTAGGATTTTATTCTTCTAATTTATACAAACACTAGTATTAGCTTTGGCCATGAGACGTGAAGCTGCAGAAGATCTTTTTTCACTAGTTAAGTTTCCTAAATTTCACATAATCCTTGTAAACAGAGCTAAAGTCAGACAGTTCCAGTTTGTCTGATATTAAAGTCAAACTTATTACTGTTGTAATGTTTTCTACTGCGGTCAATGAGCTGCTTTTAGCTCAGCCGTGGCTCTAACATCACTCCTCTTTGTTGATGTTCACAACTGTGTCTGATCTGCAGGAAAATAAAGGTAAAAATGATCAAATTCATTGAAAACTGTTGCCAAGAATATGAAAGTGACTATTGGCACATAATTTTCTGAATATGCATGGCCAGAGCTGAACTTTTTTCATGGCTGCTTTTATTTTGAAAGCAGAAAATGCGTGGCTTAATAACTGCAAATATTTGCTGTGCCAAACCATTCCTGTTTTTACAATTTTCCACTAAAATATTCCTTAAAACAGCTGTTAAAATTATCGTGGGAAGTGATAAAAATGCATGCGGTTAGATAAGAAGAACAATCACTCTAAATGTAACAAATTACAGATCTTTTGTTTAGTGATTCAACGTTTCACTTTCTTCAGTGTAGAACCCAAATCATCATGTTTCCACCACCATACATACAGTTCAGCATTGAAAGCTTCTGCTGTTGTGTTTTAAATCTTATTTTTATTTTTTTTTTACGCTTTATTTAAAAAAAAAACTGGCACATTCACTTGAGTCTGGGGTTAAATTTAGCATGAATATTTGTTCCTTCAGCAGACCTGAGTTAATCTTTTGAAGTAAATCAAAACAGCTTCACCTGAAACAGTGCGATCTTTTGGAAAGTGGCCAGACTGATGTCCACGGTGATGGCGGTTCTCATCACCAGAGGCATCTTGTCCAGCAGCTCAGACTCATCTGTAAAGATCAAAACAGGATTCTCCACTACTTTCCTTCAGGAATTGATCCATTTGTTCTAGTATTCCTCAGTCTTTTATATTTGATGTCTATTTTTAAACATTTTAAAGTTGATAAAGTAGATGTAAATTCTCACCTAGCATACCCTGTGCAGCCCAGGTACCAGGTTCTGACCCTGTTCTGGACCAACTTTGGGATTGTATAAGTGTTCATGTAGGCGACACATCCGTCCATCGATGCTCTGAAGTACGTCTGACTGGCGGTGGCTGCTCCTATCACGTCTCTCATTTTTAACAAGTGGAAATGAAACTTAATTAAGAGAAAGTGTTTCTATGTTGGGAGAAAAATTCAATTTGTTTACCTGCCCGATCAGACTGGAGAAGACAAAGACGCCGATGAAAAAGTTGGCCATCTGGAAGGTGATCTCGAAGACTGTCACCGGTTCTGGAAGACCTCCGATGTTAATGAGACTGCGAACGGCGAAGTAATAACAACGCAAATATCTACAAACAGAAAAAAACACGATCTGCGTATTATTTCATGTCGAGGTTAGAAAAGAGTCATAGAATACTTTGCAGGAATTTACCAAAAGCTTCAGTGTAGTTAGAGTTCATGTAAGGCTTTGAAACTAATGAACAGAAAATCACCAGAAAACAGAAAGTTTGTTTCCAGACTTGATATTTCTGTTCTGAATTGCCTTCTTGAGCAATTACTACATCATTTAGTTAAACAATAAGTAGCAACATAAAAGTCAGTAATCTAAATCAGATTTTTATGTTGCTTTGAAAGTTTCTGTGAAAGTTTGAAATATCAGTTGACTTTCAGCACCATGGAGAGCACCTCCCCCCTGGTTGGAAATGACTGTCTTGTCTTAGTTTTAAGTCAAAAGGCAACGAGTACATACGCTGTACCGTTTCCATCATAGACCCACGAGGTGGTAGCAAGACCCTGAGACACGGAAGCAACATAGAACACACAGGCGTTGAGATGGAGCACATACAGCAGGTATCCTGTGGTGCGGGCCACTCTGCAGTGCACAAAGAATGAAAAGAATGAATAAAACAGAAGCTTTTTCATTTACTCGTTTCCTGAACACTTACCTCCATATGTACGCTTTTGCCATGATGCTCTCAAGCCGATCGCTGAACTCAAAGAAGGAATCGATCTAAGGCAAAAAACAGACTTTAAGTATCTCCTAATTAAACATCACTAAATATTAAGAAGAAAAGGCTTTTTTGCTGTTTTGGTCAAATGGATCAGCCTTCTACCCACCCTGATGAAGCGGTTGAGTCTGTATATGGAGGAGAAGCTAAACTGCAGACTAAGAAGATCTAATGGGAGAATGCTGATTATGTCAGTCTGTAAAGACAGATTCAAACAATCAATTAGAGCTTTTTTTCTACAAAATAATCAGAGAGGAAATGTAATTTCCAATCATGACTAAGGATTTGATGGAACTAAATAATATATTTTAAGCAAAAAATAGTTGTCTAATTTGTATAAAATCTACTCTCACCGACCACTTCAATAGGTACACCTTGCTAGTACTGCCTTGATTCTTGGTGGCATAGATTCAACAAGGTACTGTAAATATTTTTTTTTTTGAGAATTTGGTTCATATTGACATGATAGAATCACACAGTTGCTGCAGATTTGTCGGCTGGACATCCATGATACCAATCTGATGTTTCACCACATCCCAAAGGTGATCTATTAGGTTGAGATCTGGTGACTGTGGAGGTCATTTGAGTCCAGTGAACTCATCATGCTCAAGAAACCAGTCTGAGATGATTCCAGATTTGCAGCATGTACCATTCTCTGTAAACGCTAGATATGGTTGTGGGTGAAAATCCCAGTAGATCAACAGTTTCTGAAACACTCAGACCAGTCTGTTTGGCACCAACAACTACCATGTTCAAAGTCACTTCAATCTCCTTTCTTCCTCATTCGGATACTCGGTTTGATCTGCAGCAGATCGTTTTGACCATGTCTAAATGCATTGAGTTGCTGCCATGTGATTGGCTGATTAGAAATTTGCATTATCGAGCAGTTGGACAGGTGTACCTAATAAGGTAGCTGGTGAGTGTAAATAAAAACGTATGTCAGGACACATGCTTTATCGCAGGGGTCTCAAGCTCAAATCAGCCGGGGGCCGCTGGAGGCGGAATCTAGTTGAGGCTGGGCCGCATCAGGATTTTCATAAGAAAAT